>NW_018251117.1:16324-20016 GCF_001263595.1 Phalaenopsis equestris | reverse complement strand
ATTTTGGTGTTGATAAAACAACATACAAAATTTAACAATCTGGATTCTGTTGGCCTACTATTTTTAGATATGTTAATACTTATATCAAAACTTGTGATAAATGTCAATGAGTAGGCAATATTTTTAGAAGAAATGAGATGCCCCACAATTATATGCTAGAAGTTGAAATATTTGATGTTTGAGGATTAGATTTCATGGGACCATTTATACAATGCTTCGGAAATTTATATATACTATTAGCAGTTGCAGTTTACTATGTATCCAAAAGGATAGAAGCTATTGCTTTACCTCGATGTGACGCTCAAAGTGTTGCAAAGTTTTTGAAAACGAACATATTTTGTAGATTTCAGATGCCGAGAGTTATCATAACCGATGGGGAAGTCATTTCAGATATGCCATAATGGAGAAATTATTAATGAAATGTCATATAAATCATATAATTGCTACTAGATACTGCTTACCATCCTCAGACAAGTGGTTTGGCTGAATTATCCAATCAAGAAATTAATAGAATTATGGAAAAACATGTGAATCCAACAAAAATGGATTGGTTAGTCAAACTTGACTATACTTTGTGAGCTTATACGACTGCATATAGAACTTCTATAGGAATGTCCCCATATAGGCTAATATTTGGGAAAGCTTGTCACTTACCAGTTGAACTTGAGCATAAAGCATATTGGACAGTTAAAGAGTTTAATTATAACTTGAAAGATGCTGGTGAGAAAATATTATTGCAATTAAATGATCTTGAAGAGATAAAGAATTTGGGAGAGCTTGTCACTTACCAGTTGAACTTGAGCATAAAGCATATTGGATAGTTAAACAGTTCAATTATAACTTGAAAGATGCTAGTGAGAAAAGATTATTGCAATTAAATGATCTTGAAGAGATAAGGAATGATCTTATGAAGGTGCTAAGATTTACAAAGAAAAGATGAAGAAGTTGCATGATCAAAGGATTCTTACTAAAAATTTTCAGCAAAGGGTGAAGGTTTTGCTATATAATGCAAGGTTAAGATTATTTTCATGAAAACTTAAGTCCAGGTGGATGGATGAAGCTGTGGATATTAAAGATCCTAAGACTGATAAAATATTTAAAGTGAATGATCATAGACTGAAACCTTATTTTATAGGGAATCAGCATAAATTTAATGAAGGAATGATGTTGGGTCAACCGGAATAAGCACTGGCATGTCGGGTTAACGACGTTAAACTAAGCGCATTGGGGGAGGCAACCCATAGTTATCCGTGTGTTTTGCTTTAAATGTTGTTTGTGTGTGGTTAAGAAAAATTGGGGTAGTATTTTTAGGCTATTATATGTTAGTATTGAGTTAGTATTGATTTTAGTTAGTATTGATTTTAAGACTTTATTTAGTGACCTCGACATGTTAGAATGAGAATTTGGACTTTAAATTGAGTGGTGCAAAAATGTGCACTCGCTCTTAAGCCCCAATATTTGGCGCTTAAGCATGGTAGTTAAAAACCATGGGAAAAATTAAGATTCTAGAAGGTTTAACAGCCAATTAGTTTGTAAAAACGTGCTAAAGCAGTTCCTAGACGGGCCTAGAAGTTATTTAAGGGATTTAGGCTTTTAAATAGAAGGATTTTGTGAATGAATTTCACCCCAGATCATTTTCAGCCCTAAAGTCTATAAGAGAAAGAGATATTTTGAAAAGATGTTTTCATGGGAGTCAGATTTAAAGAAGAAGGAAGAGAGCATAAGGAAGAGATTCGTTATTCAAAGTGCACAAGAGATGTATAACAATTTCTTTGCCGTTAGTATCGAAAGAATTTCGGAAAAGATCAACAAAATTGAGACTACTATGGCTTTACTTGAGACTAAGGTAATTAACATTCATGATCATCTTGAGCATATTGGATGGCAATTGAAAATTGGATGGCAATTGAAAATGTAATTTAGTCATACATCATACAAGTTATATAGAGGAAGCAGATAAGAAGATGTTTCTTAAACAAAAATGGATTGGAGAAGATAGTATCAGAGCACGTTACTATCGTTCATTTTATCAACTTTATATTCTGATTGCCCTAGGAGAGACAGATGAAAGGCTAGAGTTTGTCCCATCAAATGAAGAATGAATTAAGTTTGATGTCAGATTTTTTTTTTTAGGATTCTTTGTGTTTATGTGTTAGTGTTTATGTTTTGTTTTTAGTATTTATGACTTTTATGTGTTAATTGTGAATGTTTGTTAGGTGTTTGTGCTTAGAAAATTTTCTCGTCCAAGACTATTTGGAGTGAGAATTATGTGTTACATATACTTGTAATTATTTTTTAATTAATATATGTGTTTGTTTGTGTGAAAATTAGTGTTATTTTTAGCCTCAAATTGAAATAGTTATATTGGAGAATTTTGAGAGAGAGGAGAGTTGTAGGAGATGAAAATAGTCATTTAAGTGTTATGAGACCATTTAGGGGTGGTATACTTAGGTAAATAGTGCATTTTACTTAAATTTAAAAATCTCAAAAATCGTGCACTAGCGCCTAAGCGCCACATCTCATGCTTAAGCGCGATATAACCTGAGAGGCAGGCACCTCAGCGCCACTTATCTGCGCTTAAGCACCGGTTCACAAAAACCGGTTCGCAAAATGTTAAAAGTGAAAAATTATTGAATAACAAGATTTGAATTTTAATATTACAAAAATATTTTTAGTTTAAGTAATTGTCTTTTTAAAATTGAAAGTTTGTTATTCAATAGTGCATATTGTGTATTTTCTTGTGGGTTCGATATTCAGCTCTTAATCAAAAAGTTTTATATTACTTGATAATCATATGTATAATTGCGTAGTATCCCAATATATATATATACATATATATATAAATTAAAAAGTTAAATTCTTATTTTCTTCAGGATCAAGTTTTTGGTACTGTTGCAAAGTAAGAAAACATAAATGAAAGTTATAATTAAAGACATTATTATATTGTGCAGATAAACAGTTTCGAGATCAGAAATGATAATTCGTTGCAATTTTATAGATTATATTATATTTTTTCATCAATCTTGCAACTGTGTCATTTATAAAATGAGATCTTATATTGGTAATGAGTACTCTCGGCATTTCATGTCTTGTAAAATATTTTTAATTAAAAACTTTGAAACATTTTGAGCATCACATGTAGGTAAAGTGATTGCTTCAATCCATTTTGAAACGTAATCTACTGCAATCAATATGTATATATTTCTGAATGAAGGTATATATGATCCCATAAATCCAATCCCATGCATCAAGAATTTCAATTTCAAAATTAAAATTTAAAGGCATTTCATTTCTTCTTAAAATATTACCTACTCTCTGACATCGATCACTTGTTTTGATATATATATGCATTAAAGATTCAAAATTAAAATTTAAAGGCATTTCATGTCTTAAAATTTAAAGTGCATACTGCCATTTCCTTTGGCTTCCCTAATCTCATTATTGAAACTGATTCTCAAGTACTTTTTCACACTTTAACGGGCAAGGTAAAGCCTCTTTGGAATATGATGATTTTGATTAATTGAATATGTTGTATGGTGGCTAGCTCTAATATCTCTATTCAGTATAATTTTGTTAATCGGGAAGGAAATATGTCTGCAGATTGGCTGGCTAAACATGGGTACAATGGCATTTATATTGGGCAAACCCCCCTCCCCCCTTTCCAATTTTATTTATTTGTATTATATTTTATT
>NW_018251117.1:4088-16186 GCF_001263595.1 Phalaenopsis equestris | reverse complement strand
TTTGATGACTTGTTTTATCCCATTCTCAGTTGGATCTTTCCTTTTGCTGGGTGGTGTACATCAAGCACTTATATATGTTTTGTTTGGAGGCAAGAGAAGAGGACTGTTACCTTGTTACAATTTTGCGCTTAGATTGGAAGATTGTGTAGTTGCAAGATCATTGGACTTACGGATTGCATAGTTCCGTTTTGCACCTTCCCTACAAGTTCATTCTTGGAATACTGCTTTTGTTTGACATATCTTTTTGGGTTACATGTAATCTTGAAAGTGATAGTTTGTTTTATGTCTTTTTTGTATGGTGTTGTATGTGGACGGAAGAACCTTTAAGTTTCAATGTATCTTTTTGCTTTTTAGTAGGGATCCTCCTTCCCTCTTAAAATTGTATTATCTCTATTATCATTAACACGTAAGGAGCCACGAGTTGCTCTTTCAATCAAAAAAAATATATGTATATATTTATATTAACATCTCTAAATCGAGTAGGCCAATATAACCCATATTGTAATTTTTTATAAACTGTTCTATCATTCCCAAAATGTCCTCCAAATTCAGAATCATGGCATTTTTTAATAATCTTTCCAATTTCCTTATAAAGCATACATCGTCCCATCATTAAATCCTTACATTGCTTATATAAATAAGGATCAACCCAAAAAATAAGATTTTGCATCATGAATGAATTTCTATTCCTATTGTTTTATTAATCCATATGGTAAAATACCACTAACAATATAATTTATAATATCAGCATACCAAGGTATTTTCCATCCTTTTACAGCATAAAATTGTTCATCGAGAAAAGTTTCATTAATTTCTTTTTCCATATTCAGTATTTCTTCTTTTTCTAGTCTTGATAGATGATCAAAAATTTGATTATCGGCCCCTTTCCTATTGACTACTACAAAATCAAACTCTTGCATCAATAGTACCCATCTTATTAATCTTGGTTCAACAACCTTCTTTTGCATCAAATATTTAATAGTCAAATGGTCAGTATGCACAACACATTTAGCTTCAATCTAGCTTCAACACATTTAGCTTCAATCAGATATGATCTAAACTTATCAAAAACATACACAATAGCTAATAACTCTCTTTCAGTGGTCGTGTAATTAATTTGAGCATCATTAAGATTCTTACTAGCATAGTATATAACTTTAAAAATCTTATCATATCTCTGCCTAAAATAGCTCCAATTGCATAATCACTAGCATCGCACATTAATTCAAAAGGTTTCTCCCAATCAGGTGAAACAATTATAGAAGCAGTGATCAATTTTTGCTTTAAAGTTTCAAAAGCTTTAAGGCAATCTTGATTAAAGTCAAATTTTGTATCTTTTTCCAGAAGTTGGCATAAATTTTTAGTTATTTTTGAAAATTTTTTAATATATCTCCGATAAAATCTAGCATGTCCTAAAATACTCCAAACTCCTCTTACTGTGGTAGGTGGAGGTAGGTTTGATATAACCTGCATTTTTCCAGGATCTACTTCCAAGCTATTTTCTGAAATTTTATATCCAAGCACAATTCCTCCTTTCTTTGGAACATAGTGAATTGGACTAACCCAAGGACTGTTTGAAATATGATATATCATTCTAACATCTAACCATTTTAAAATATCTTTCTTTACTGCTTCTTTCATCATAAGATTTAATCTCCTTTGAAGATCAGCTCTTGGTTCATGTCGATCTTCTAATAAGATTCTATGCATAAAATTGAAGGATTGATTTTTATAATATCAGCCAATGTCCATCCAAAGGCTTTCTAACAATAGTTGTTATTGCATATCAGTTAATTCTGAGGATACTATAACAGTTAATGTAGATAAATCTCCTAAAAACCCATACTTCAAATGTCTATAAAGCGTTTTCAGTTCTAGTTCAGATGGTTCCTTAATAGATGAAATGTCAAATTTTGTATGTTTTTCCAGAAGTTGGCATAAATTTTTAGTAATTTTTGAAAAATTTTTAATATATCTCTGATAAAATCTAGCATGTCCTAAAATACTTCAAACTCCTCTTACTGTGGTAGGTGGAGGTAGGTTTGATATAACCTGTATTTTTGCAGGATCTACTTCCAAGCTATTTTCTGAAATTTTATATCCAAGCACAATTCCTCCTTTCTTTGGAACATAGTGAATTGGACTAACCCAAGGACTGTTTGAAATATGATATATCATTCTAACATCTAACCATTTTAAAATATCTTTCTTTACTGCTTCTTTTAATCTCCGTTGAGGATCAGCTCTTGGTTCATGTTGATCTTCTAATAAGATTTTATGCATAAAATTGAAGGATTGATTTTTATAATGTCAGCCAATGTCCATCCAAAGGCTTTCTTATATCTTTCCAAAATTTCCAACAATAGTTGTTCTTGCATATCAGCTAAATCTGAGGATACTATAACAGGTAATGTAGGTAAATTTCCTAAAAACCCATACTTCAAATGTCTATAAAGCGTTTTCAGCTCTAGTTCAGATGGTTCCTTAATAGATGAAATCAAATTATTGTTACTTTTTATAGGATCTAACATTTCAATTCTTTCCTAAACATAATCCATAACCTCTTTACTCACTTTCATAAATTTATCTTGAATTATATCCTCATCATGATATTCCATATATTATTTTTTAAATTCTCTTTCAAATGTTTTATTGAAATATTCATGGCTTAAATATTCATTAATATTCATTCTGAAGCATTCAATCGCTTGCTCATTTGCAGGGTATCTCATTGATTTTGCAATATTAAATGTAATCTCTTGATCACTAACTCTCATAGTTAGTTCTCCTTTCTGCACATCTATCAAAGCCCTTCAAGTGTCTACGAATGGTCTTTCTAAAATGATAGGAATTTCCTTATCTTCCTCCATATCTAATACAATAAATTCCACAGGAAAGATAAATTTATCGACTTTTACCAAAACATCTTCTATAACTTCTTTAGGATGGGTAATCGAATGATCAGCTAACTGTTGAGTTACAGTTTTAGGTGAAATATCTCCTAAGCCCAACCTTCTAAAAATTGGTAACGACATAAGATTAATACTGGCTCCTAAATCAGAGAAAGCATTGCCTTAAAATCGTTCGCTAATAACACAAGAAATTATAAAACTTCCAGGATCTTTAAGTTTTTCAGGAAACTTTTTTTGAATTATAGAACTACACTCTTAGCTGAGTGCAACAGTATCATTATCTATAAACTTCCTGTTCTTATTAAGTATATCGTTTATGAACTTCACATAGCTTGCCATTTCTTCCAAAGCTTCAACAAATCGAATGTTTATTGTTAATTTTGTCAAATTTTCCAAAAATTTAAAAAATTGATTATCTCTATGTTTCTGCTTCAATCTTTGAGAAAAAGGAGGTGGTGGTCTTTCTACAGTGATTTTCATTGGCTTAATAGGATTTTCTGACTCAAAATAAAAATCATCACCAGAATTTTCATATTCCACCTCATCCTTTTCTACTTAAACTTCTTATTGTACTTTTTTCTTATTGAACATTGTTTTCTAATTCTTTTCCACTTCTCAGTTTAATAGCATTAATTTGCTCTTTGTTTTGATCTTTCGGATTTACTTCAACATTACTAAGCAATGCTCTTATAGGTCTCTTATTAAGTGTTGTACCAATACATCCCAATTGATTCTCCATGTTTCTGATAGTAGCTCCTTGACTTTGTAATTGACTACCCATCTGTAATATAAATTCTTCCATTGATAACTTTTTCTCCTTTCTACAAATTATTAAAACTTAGGGGGTAATAAGGCTTATATGCTTGGTTCCCTTGATTATTGGTGTTTCCCAATGGGTTCACAGTGTTGCTTCCCCATTGTGGATTTCCAATATTAGAACTATTGTTACTCCAACTAAAATTTGGATGCCAACAAGTATTATAATAATTGGCATAATGATTATTAGACTGATTGTTTATTTCATTTAAAGTCTCATAAGAAGATTGAGATTATATCATTTGTTCTAATGAGTTTTCCTCAAGCACAGGAGCTATCTGAGAATAATTCATTCCATATTGGTCTATCTTCTTTGATATAGCAGCTATTTGTAAAGCTAAAATAGATATAGCATCAAAATCATGAATATTAGCTACTGTTTTTTGATTTACCCTTTCAAAGGGCCTTTTAAAATTATTAATAGCCATCTCTTCAATTGGAATGGTTTTGACATTAATGATCCACTAGCAACAGCTTAAATTATCGATCTAAGAGATCCAACCAACCTATTAAAAAAAGTTTGAATTATTAACAAATCTTGCAATGCATGGTGTGAACACTTTTTAAGTAGATATTTAAATCTTTCCCAGGCTTCATAAATTGATTCCCCTTCAAACTGATAAAAAGATGTGATATCATTTCTATGCTTAGAACTTTTTGAAGGTGGGAATTATTTAAATAAGAATTTTTGTGATAATTTTCCCCATGTTCTGATAGATCTAGATGTTAATGAGTTTAACCACATCTTAACTTAATCACTCAGTGAAAAAGGAAAAATTCTAAGTCTAACGACATCATTTGGCACTCCATCATATTTAAATGTAGCACACAATTGTAAAAAACTAGCAAGGTGTAAATCAGGATCTTCAGTAGGTGTTCCTGTGGCACACAATTGTAAAAAACTAGCAAGGTTTAATTTAGGATCTTCATTAGGTGTTCCTCTAAACTGATTGTTTTGTACCATTTTGATAATGACATATTTGGATAATAGCAGGTTTAAGCTCAAATGAGTTGGCAGCTACAGCAGGGTTTTGAATACTCAAATGAATTTCATATGTTGTAAGATTTACATAAACTCTTAAAGGTCTCCTGTTCATTTTCTTTTCAAACATTATTTAAATTGCAAGCCATTTTGCTAAACTAATCTTTCTCTTTTTGTTGTTTTCAAATTTTCCTAACATTTCTTTCTAACTCAGAATCGTAAGGTACTAAATTTTTAGATCTTACACTATGCATAAACTGAATAAAGCAAGTGATTAAAAATAAGAAAACACACTTAAATAAGAAAATGTTCAAATTAAACTACAAATACTCTTCTTTTTATTTTTAAAATAAAATAAAGTAAAATACTAATATTTTCTATTACTTCCTCGACAACACGCCGAAAACTTGATACGAGATTTTGTATATGCAAATATTTAAGAAGTTGACACCGCTCGATGGTGCCAAAAACATGATGCAGACAAATTTATAATAAATATGTAATATAATCCCAACCAAATTACTTTTTATAAAAATAATTTATCTTATAGAACTCTTTTTAAACTGCCAAATCTCTTTTAATATCAACGCAAGTATACGTATCGCTCAAGTAATAAAGGGCTTATCAAAAATAGAAAAAAATAAAAGTAAAGTGCGAAGATTGAAAATCGACTACTCGGGTGAATGATAATTAAAATACAGATATAAGATTGTATTAAAATACAGATGTAAGATTCTAAACAAAATACTAAACTTTCAAAAGTAAAATTGAAAAAATTAAACAAAGTTTTTGTTGTGACAAAAATTTCAAACTTTAAGAAAGCATCATTTCCTTTTACAATGAGTGTATGGATTATGAAAAAATTGAAATCATTTGAAAATATATAAATTTTTTTTGTGCCAAATAGGAGCAATCCTATTCTTTACCCTTATCCGAGTGCTAAAGAACATTGACTAATCCAGAATTTGGTCCCTAATTTCGTGGTTAGGCTGGGAGGGACACCACTACCACTTCAGAGATCCCACTACTCCCTCCCCTCAGAGCTAACAATCTCACATTAGTTTCCAATCAACTAAACCAAATTGAGGGTTTTAATCTGTCACCATAAAATCTCCAATTTTGCATCCAACAAAGTATATATTTTCTATTTATCTGCACCCAATCCCATGGATGACATACTCTCCCATGAAATTAAACGTGATTCTCCCTATGTTTTAGAAATCATATCTCATTTAAGAAAATATGTCTCTCAACAAGTTTTAACATTTTAATTGGCCAGATCGAAAAGTAAATAAAGATCAGAGTTCAAATCATCACAAATTATTATCATTTAAAATCGTGGAAACCAAAATCTATTCTTTACAAAATCATATCTTCAAAGTAGGGAGAATGATAAAGAAAACTACTCATAAATCATGAGAATGATACTACAAAACATGAATTTCATATATAAAAATAAGTTAACAAAACAAAAGAAATAAAAATACAACTTATCTCATAATCCTTCCCAAGCAAATCCCTAGAAGTTTTCTCCAAGCCTTTCTCTCTTTACAATCACTCCCAATTCTCTTTTAGAAGTTTATTGAAGAAGAAATTTTTCACCTTCCCTCTCCTCTTACAACCCTAGAAGAAAATCTCCTCTTCTCTCTCTCTAACTCACGCCAATTTCTCTCTCTCCCTCATGTGACACACAAAAGCCTCCCTCAAACTCTATGAAGTGTTCTTCTTTTTGGGTTGACTCCTTTGGAAAAGAGATTAAAATTCCCTCTAAAAGTCAACTCTTTTTAATTCAAAAGATGTGTCATTTCATCCAAGAGCATATCCCTCCATAAAAGACCTTCCAAAGTGTTAAAGAACCTTCCAAAGTGTCTCGATGCATTGAATTACTCCAATAGGTTTGTAGAACAAGTATCCCTTTGAAAATTTACGTAAAATTTGTCTCAAACTACCTTAATTTGAAAAAGTCATCCCTGACGTTTTCCAGCTCTCTTGATTTTCGCTCATCATGCGCTAATCTGGCTCATCATGTGCTAGAAACCCAAAATTGGTTGCTTTGGCTCCAAATTTTGTCCTTTTTGCCATTTTTGCTCCAAATGCCTAAAAATTATATACCTTCAACAAAAACATAAAAGTACTCTTCTTTAAAGTGCAATATCACAAAAAATGGTCATAAAATAAGTATTAAAATAGTATATTCTTTTGGTGTATCAATCCCCATTGAAATTTGCATACTTAAAGCACTCTAACCCAATGTTAGACCAAGGCCGTATCACCCTCTGATCAAAAACTTGGTTAGACTCAACATTAGCTTAAATCAACACTTACAGGAGCTTCGTGAGGTCACAATAAATGTGAAGAACCATTCCAATCAAAACTACACCTCTTGGACCAAGGTAGGCACCATTTTCCCACTAGCCGAGCTTGGTTTGGGCTTTTATGATAAAAGTTTTATCTCTATGCTCGATCAAACATATGGATATGTTTGCCTTGATTAGATGCACGTGTATGAAAAAATTGCACTTACTTTTGTTGAGTATTGAGTGAGATCGAAACATTTTAGTGTGGATGATTATAGGTTCAGAACGCTTGAGGGAGATGAATGGATGTCGTATGTTTTTGCGTTTATTGGGTGAATGGTTGAGATGAAGCTAGATGATGGAATGGTGCTTAAAATACATGTCGTGTTGCAGTCGAGTCAGATGGCTGCATCAAGTAAGAGCGCGAAACTCAAGAGTTTGGAGTCGTCATAAGATGAGCTGGCTGCCACGCCTTTAAGTAGGAAAATAAGATTTAAATGATTTAAATTAATTCCAGAACTTGGAAAATTCATAACTTGGTGTAGAAAAATAAAAAAAATAAAATAGAAATACCCTCTTACTAAGTGGACAGAGGAAAATAATCTAGAATAAAAATAAAAATTAATTAATGTGTCTCTAATTTTTAATTAATTTAATTCCCTCTGGGCCATTTTAATACTATTTACCTAAATTTTAATGACCATGGCTTAAAACTTTGGAGGTTGATTCCTTATATTAATAGGGATGCTCTCTTATTTTTCTAAGGTTAGAGAGCAACTCATGAGTATTGAGTGAGATCGAAACATTTTAGTGTGGACGATTATAGGTTTAGAACGCTTGAGGGAGATAATGGATGTCGTATGTTTTTGCGTTTATTGGGTGAATGGTTGAGATGAAGCTAGATGATGGAATGGTGCTTAAAATACATGTCGTGTTGCAGTCGAGTCAGATGGCTGCATCAAGTAAGAGTGCGAAACTCAAGAGTTTGGAGTCGTCATAGGATGAGCTGGCTGCCACGTCTTTAAGTAGGAAAATAAGATTTAAATGATTTAAATTAATTCCAGAACTTGAAAAATTCATAACTTGGTGTAGAAAAATAAAAAAAATAAAATAGAAATACCCTCTTACTAAGTGGACAGAGGAAAATAATCTAGAATAAAAATAAAAATTAATTAATGTGTCTCTAATTTTTAATTAATTTAATTCCCTCTGGGCCATTTTAATACTATTTACCTAAATTTTAATGACCATGGCTTAAAACATTAGAGGTTGATTCCTCTTATTAATAGGGATGTTCTCTTATTTTTCTAAGGTCAGAGAGCAACTCTAGCTTTGAAACCATAATTTTCAAGCCTAATTACCTATTTTTCTTAAAATAATTATATAAATTAAAATATAAATCAGAAAAATATGAGATTTATTTTGGTAGGTTTCTTGTAGTCATAGGACTTTTGAAAAATATAAAGTAAGTTTAAATGCCTATGTAAATTCCTATGGTTAATTAACTCATAAGAACTTACTAAAATTAAAATAAATAAAATAATATTAAAAAATTAACAAAAATGGCTTCATACTGTAAATAATGATTATTTTAACTCAATGTAAAAATTTAAAACTCATTTGAGTTATGTTGATCACTAAAAATTATTTTCTAAGTAAAATAGTATTATTACATTAAAAAAATTATATTAAATTAACTCATTAAGAAAATTATGAAAAGGGTTTTTTTGAGTTCCTTGTGATCATGGACACTTAGAAAAAATAAAAATTATTTTAAAATAATTTGATCATTTTTGAGCTACTTTTTGAATTAAAAATAATCAAAAATTACAAAAATTTAAAAATGCACCAAATCGTTCCTAATTGATCCCTAATCATTTAGGACCCTTTAAAATATTTTTCTTAATTTTTTTTTTAATTTACTTATGTATTTTTAAATGTCAAAATATATTTTTATAATTTCTCATTAAAATAATTATCATAAATAAAATAAAAATTGTAAAAATGAAAAGTTTGTTTCTTTGAGTTTCCTAAACTTAGATAGATTTAGGAAAAACATAAAAAAGTGATTTTTTAAATTAAAACATAATTTCTATTTAATTAATCACTAAAATCAAGAAATAATTATAATAATTAAAATATAATTTTAAAAATTATGATATTTTGTCTAAGTGGTCCTCTGACTTAGGTGAACCTCCAATAGTTTTCCCATGAACAAAAACTTTACTTTAATTAGTTAAATAAATTAACATTGAAAATCTTATTTTCTGAGTTAAAATAATTATATAAATTAAATAAAAATTCGAAAATCATATTTTCTCTTCTGATATCATGATTGGCCCATGAGTGTGGTACCATAAAAATTTCAAAGTCATTTGAGGAGTTATGAAGTGGAGAGCCCTAGAGCAAAATGTTAATTTTAAATTTTGATGCCCTATCTGAAATTTAGGATTAACCAAAGTGTAAATGTGTAATTTTTATCATAGTTAACTCTTTTGGATGTTTTAAATATTATAGGTTAAAAGGTAGAAACCAACTTGCAACATATTCATGATAGGTTAGAGTTGAAATTTTATAAATTATTATGACTCGGAGATTAATTCAATTGGATGATCCTGAGGTAGTGGGCTTAAGTTCGAAAAATAATAATTCACTTCTTTAAAGCCCTTAATTGGTGATTAGATGATAGCATGATCCTTTAATGAAAATTGAGCCACTTAAATTAATGTTTGGATTATTACAAACCTACCCCGAGATTGTTATTAAGGGCTTAGTAGTGAGCTAGGCTTAATCCAAGATTATTTAATGAGGTTTAGATAAGATAACATAACTGATCATGAACATTTTGAAAACACTATGAGCCCCTGACTTTAATCTGGGTTATAAGTTCTTTAATAATTTTGAGTTTGTCCTTCGGGGCATCCACTCACATAACTTTTAAATAAAACATTAAGGGCTCGTTTGGGGCAGCTTATTTGGTGCGGTGGCGTTTTGAAAACGCACAGGACCTGTTTGGGTAAACCGTATTTTGGCAGCTTATGTTTTTTCAAGAAAATAGTAATTTCACATCGGAAAATCTTATTTTTTGAGTTAAAATAATTATATAATCTAAATAAAAATTTGAAAAATCATATTTTCTCTTCTGATATCATGATTGGCCCACGAGTGTGGTACCATAAAAATTTCAAAGTCATTTGAGTTGTATTTGAGGAGTTATGAAGTGGAGAGCCCTATAGCAAAATGTTAATTTTAAATTTTGATGCCCTATTTGAAATTTAGGATTAACCAAAGTTTAAATGGGAAATTTTTATCATAGTTAACTCTTTTGGATGTTTTAAATATTATAGGTTAAAAGGTAGAAACCAACTTGCAACATATTCATGATAGGTTAGAGTTGAAATTTTATAAATTATTATGACTCGGAGATTAATTCAATTGGATGATCCTGAGGTAGTGGGCTTAAGTTCGAAAAATAATAATTCACTTCTTTAAAGCCCTTAATTGGTGATTAGATGATAGCATGATCCTTTAATGAAAATTGAGCCACTTAAATTAAAGTTTGGATTATTACAAACCTACCCCGAGATTGTTATTAAGGGCTTAGTAGTGAGCTAGGCTTAATCCAAGATTATTTAATGAGGTTTAGATAAGATAACATAACTGATCATGAAAATTTTGAAAACACTATGAGCCCTTGACTTTAATCTGGGTTATAAGTTCTTTAATAATTTTGAGTTTGTCCTTCGGGGCGTCCACTCACATAACTTTTAAATAAAACATTAAGGGCCCGTTTGGGGCAGCTTATTTGGTGTGGTGGCGTTTTGAAAATGACATGACCTGTTTGGGTAAACCGTATTTTGGCAGCTTATGTTTTTTCAAAATGCAGAAAATAGTGTTTTCACATCACACTTATCTAGGTGCTGTGGGAGCTTATTGGCAACGGTCTGGCTTAACCAAAAAAAATAAAGATTTGTAATAGCCACCGCACCTAGCTTATCATCATATTATTTTTAATCAACTTATCAGCATATTATCCAATAAGCTACAGCTGCCCCCAAACAAACTCTAAGTGACTTTCTGATTACTCCACTCTTGGGATAGTTAAAGTATCAATGTCCACTAAGCATAGGGTGTATTAATTCATTGAAACTAAATATAAATTTGGATGGTTAATTGAACAAAAAAATAAGTTCAAATGAACTTGAAATGTTTCAAAGGATTTTAAAAATTGTTCAGGGTTATGCCCCAAACGTTTTAGAATCCCTTAGATACTTTGAAGGACAATTGAATTCCTTAATATTTTTTCAATAAAATCATCCATTAAAACCTTTAAGGATCCACTGAGTTATGACCCAAAACTTAGTAGGGGTAACTTGAGCCTTCTTAACTGTTTTATTTCCTACAATTTATTTAAATTCCTGCAAAATTATATATACTGCAAGGCTGATTTTTTAGTGGGAGTGAGAGAAGATGATAGGTATGCATTTACATTTTTGTACTTCTATTTTATTTACTTTACAGCACTTTCATGCTTGTATTTGTTTACGTTACTCTGTGAAACTTAAAACAAATTTGCATGCAATATCAAAACAAAACAACTTTTTCAATATTAAAATAACATTTTCAAAAACAATAAAACTTCATAATACGTCCTTTGAATTTAAGGGAGTCTCCATCCTTTCAATCTCTAGGATGAGGTAACCCATGGTTGCTAACGAGATCTTCGTAGTTTAAATGAGCTTAACAACTCGTTTCAGCTTAGTAAATTCAAAAGAAAATAATGGAACCAAAATGAGGGAACCACGGGATCCTAATTGGTGTTGCTTTAATCAACCTTTACCCCCCCTTATATTGATTGAACTTACTTGTCTTTTAAACCTTTTGAACCTTAGATATTAGGTCTGCTATTGTGACAAGAAGCTTGGAGCTAACTTCAAGGACAACATTCTACAACAAAAATCTTTTCTAAGAATTAAACAATATAACCCATAAGATTTCAAGATTGTTTGCCTAGTGCAACTTAAATCCTCACTTTATCTTTAGGCCTTTGCACAATCATATTGGGCAAATTAAGCCTTAATATATTTTAGG
>NW_018251117.1:0-3682 GCF_001263595.1 Phalaenopsis equestris | reverse complement strand
CCTATCTAATCTCTTATAATAGATAGGGGAGTTTGTTGGTCAGCATAAAGATTCATAGACTAAAATGAATTTCCTAAGTTCTTAAGTTTATTTAATCGAGCCTCATTAGCAAGTGATACGTCTATTCCTCAAGGTAGATGCATCATTTGCAATGTTGTGCTCGTTTATTTAAACTATTGTCTATTTGCTATATATATATATATATATATATATATATATATTAAACTAAATATTATTTTTCTAATTAGGCGACTGACATTCTTCTCTCTTCTTTTATATGTCATGTGAGGATTACTATATTTGGATATCCTTTAATAGCTTTGAACTCCTTGATCCTTCTCTTAAAGTTAAAAACATCTCACATTTCCTTACTTTAACAAATGTGTATTAGCTTTGAAGATTCTTCATAAAGTCTCAAATATTTCTTTTCAAGTATAAATCTAAGATCCTAAATATTTTAAAAAATACAGTTTTCTTTACTTTAAATAGCAAAAGCATAACTCCAAACCCTTCATACTAAAAATCTTAATTCTATAATTAACCATAATTATTAAAAACTTTTACTTATGTTTTCTACAACTTTCATAAAATAAAAAATATAGTTTTCTAAAGTTAACTCTACCTACCACAGATTATGTTAAAAATAATTTTGAAAAAAACAATTCCCTGAGGAAAAATAAATTTTAGTTTAGAAAGAATTATCTCCCTTCCCCAAATTTAAAATTTTAAACTAATTTAAAGCATGAAAGTTCATGAAAAAAGAGAAAATTTTTAAAATTTAAAACAAGGAATTTAGTGCAGGTACAAGTAGTAAAGACAAGTATTAAGTAGTGACAAACATAAGAATAACATGCATAATAATAAAAACATAAAATAGATACTACTCTAGCATTTAAACTAAAGCAAAAGATAAATAGTAGAACTAACAGTTTAACATAAATAATTAAATAAAGAAACTAAATACAAGCACACTCCAACATTAAATACAACTAATCACTAACACAATAAAGTTCAAATATTCAAACACATCAAAGGAAAGAAAGAAAACAACACGCTGTACATCAACATCTTCATCATCACCAACATCATCATCACCATCTCCAAAATTTAAATCATCATCTGTCTCATAAGGCTGATATGCTGTAAGAATGGGGTGACTAGGAAATTCCACATAATGATCACCCCTCATGCATCTCATAATAACCTTATTATAGGTAAAATCATACTCAATCTTCCTCAATATAATATCATCATTATGGTACAAGTAAGATTCAATGCCTTTTACCTAATTCTGTAAGGCTATGATATCTCCTTGTTGAATCATCAATTTTTCCATAACAGAATCCAGAGAAATTGTATCAGAAGTAGATGGAGGAAAAGAAGGAGAAGAAGTAGAAGTTGAAGTTGAAGATATGTTAACTTCAGACCTATGTTTATTCCCAATATGTCTCTCTTATTTTTTCAAGTTTATTTTTTCAATGGGTTTATGTGATGGGAAAATTTCTTCCCAAGTCTCATACTTCACACCAGATTCAGCAAACAAGGTAGTAATAAGAGCAGTTAGCACAAACCTCCTCTAGTTCCTCCTTTCAAGGAAACAAGCATGTTTGTATAAGTAAGGGAGCCAATTTCAATAGATTTTTTCATCAAAATATAGTAGTTTAAAGTGGCTCTCTCACGAGTTATCTCATTGAAATGTTTGGTAGGCAGTAATCTACCAGATATGAAATAGTACCATGCACGAGAAGGAACATTTAGTTTTGAGAAAGAAAAGTTTACCCATCGCCCATTTTTAATCTTCCAGACTACATTTCCATCAGTTAAAAATCCCATACGCTCATCCAATTTATCATCAATAGATGGAATTCAAAAAAGAAGCAGGATGGAACACTGTGCAGCTTGTACATGTGGTTAATACAAACAAAACTGATATCCACATATTGCCCTCATAGATAAGCCAAATCATCAAATTCATTCAGAAGATTAGCATAGAAATCTCGAACAACTAAAATTACGATTATGATAGTGAAATAACAAAAGTTTTCCCACTGTCTCACCACAATCAAGTATTCAATTGTTCCGTCAGGATGTAAAAACTAAATTCTGCAATCAATTTATTTAATTGCATATCAACATACCTATCATGTGTCATTGCACAGGCAAACTTATCCAAATCAAAAGTTGTGTTTTCCTTACCTCTCTTCATTTTAGGAGCCATGATTAATCTAAAATAATTTTTTAAGATAAATTCAAAAAATCCCAAACTCAACTTTAAGAGGCTCCTAAAAACATAATTTAAACATAAATAATCATTCAACCATGGATTTCACACTATTTTCATCAATTTTTAAAATTTTTGACCTGATCCACAATATGAATGAAATCCATTCTCAAATCAAAAATATTCAAAGCTAAGGTGAAGATCTTACCCAAAGATGAAGAAATCCAAAGTTTGGAGGCCTAACTGCAAGCCAATAAAGCATAAAAGGAAACCTTAGGGGAGCAAAATGCAAATAAATTTGGATAATGCAAATAAAATTTGATGAAGGAGACAAACCAAGGTTGAAAATGGTGAAAACCATGGGTCTAAGCTCTTAAAATGACTCATGAGTTAGTTTGACACTATAGCGCGCCAATTTTTTACAACAAAACATAACTTATTTTCTTATATTAATTATAAGTTCAATACATGCAATACAACCACATAGACATCATGAGATATTCATACAACAAATACAATAAAAACAACACTAAGTCTTAAGACAAACATGTAGGCACACCACATGGAATCACATTATACTAAAAAAGAAATATCTACATGAAAACATCCTTTATGACCACTCATGATCAGTGGTGACATTCTCTATTCTACTCACCAATCAATTTCAATCGTAGGAATCGTAGAAAGGATCAAGAGGAAATTCCTTAGCAAATTTTTCATCGATCCACTTGTTGGTGCTATACATAATCACTTGAGTATCTTGGAAACAAGCTAAACTATTGAATTGCAGTTTCACTGCCAGTCCATATGCTTTTATTAGTGGAACAACTTTTCAAAATTTGTGTGCAGAAGAGAAGTCTCACCTTAAATCCTCTCAAATTTTTCCCTAAGTCTTTGTAGACTTAATGCAAGATATCCGTTGAAGTAGGTTTGAGCATTCTTATGCACAAACTTCATATCTTCAAATCTTCCATTGTCATTACTCTCTATGAGCTCTTAATATTAATGAAATTGCCACTCTCAAATTTCTTTAAACTACTTAGGAAAGTCATAGGGATACTTTAAATCCTGTCTTAGGCAGTTTTGTATAGATGAATAAGAAAGAAAACCAAATTTTTGGCAGTTTAAAGGAGCTATTTAAACTGTCGCACTATAGCGCCAAACCAATATATTCAAGTCTCTAATTTTTTCTTCCACTCTTCAAACCCTTTAATATAATGATGTTTTGTGCCATAAAAATCATAAAAGACTCACAATCACTATATAAAACACATCACAACAGCAATTCAAATCCAACTCACACAAATAAGTATGGGTTGTCTCCCACAAAGCATCTGGATTAACATCGTCAACCCGACTTAACCAATGTCTTAATCAGGTTTGACCCAACAATAAGATTTATTCAAATATAGAACCCTCTCAATTTATGTAAGCTTTTAATCTGTGTTCATTTACCTTAAT
>NW_018251116.1:0-371 GCF_001263595.1 Phalaenopsis equestris | reverse complement strand
CTTCCGCACTAATAAACTTTTGCCAATTAAAAACTCGATTTCTGGGATTATCAGAGGAATTGGACGCCATAGAAATTAATTTGGTGGATTTTCACTTCATTTTTGAGGGAAATATGACTTAGGAATCAAATTTGGAGTTTAAAAGGGTAACTCCCGCCCAAAAACTGCCAAAAACTACCATTCAAACTCCAAAAACCTCCCATTCAACCTCCAGAACCCGCCATCTCGCCGGTCTCGCCATCGGCGGGGTTGAGGGCACCGTCGGCGAGCTTCTGTATTTATTTTTCCTGGAATCTCAGGAAAAACCCATTGTCGGTGGTGTCGATGGCACCGTTAGTGCCCAAGGCAAAAATTGCACAGTTTTGCTCTAG
>NW_018251115.1:39533-40928 GCF_001263595.1 Phalaenopsis equestris | reverse complement strand
ATTGTTCACATTATTTTCCATTGTATCAGGATTTCAAGGTTCTTTTCTTGGTTTTCTAATTCTGCTAACAGTGCGTTCTAATTTTGAATCGTAGGGTATAAGATTTTCAGGTTCAAATTTACGGATACAATTGAAATCAATACACAGAAAAATAGTTAACTAAATATGAAAATAAGTTGCAATTCAAGTAAAAGTTTTGTAATAGTCCTAATTTGTCTATTACTCTAATTATGATTTTTTTAAAATATAATTTTTACTCCCTGGCAACGGTGCCAAAAACTTGACAACGACTTTATATGTGCTTAAAAATACAAGAATTTAATACTGATGTTAGAAGATTTAAATCCCAGGCAATGGCGCCAAAAACTTGACTGTGATTTAATATTTTATATATATTAAAAAATACAAAAATATGAACCCGCTGCTAGAAGATATAAATCTCCAGCAACAGTGCCAAAAACTTGATAACGGTTATATATTTGATAAATATGTGTAAAAAATATTCAATAATTGCAAAGTCACACTTATCAACGCAAGTATATGTATCGCTCAAGTAATAGAGAGGTCTAATGGAGTCTTGGATATCGATCCCACTGGAAGTAATATTAGAGGTTACGAATTATGATTTAAAAAATTAATACTTAATCACAACAATATAGTTCAAATTGCATATAGTTCAAATTGGTTCAAATTGCATATTTGTAACTAATAGGCAATTGAAATAAAAATGTAATTTTAATAAACTCCTAATTAACTAATTCTACTGATAAAGTCTCTAATGTGAAGTTCAATATAAAAGAAAGCATCCTTCTCCTTGTCAAGAAATTTAAGTGAATAGATAAATTGAATTAGTTCAAATTGCATTGTGCCAAATAGGAGCATACCTATTATTTACCATTTGGACCAGACATAAAGAACATTGACTAATCCTATGCTTGGTTACTGAATCTATGGCTGGGCTGGGAGGATACCGGCTCTCACTTCGCAGCTCCCACGTTCCCCTCGCCTGAGGGCTAACATCTACACTTCAGCACCCAAACAATAGGAACGAATTGAGGATTTTAGTCTTTCACTTTAAAATCTCCAATTCTACGCCCGATAATTTTTATTTCCCTATTTTTTTGCACCCAACTTTCAAGGACTTTGACCTACCTAAATTTTGGATATAATCTTCACTTTAATTGTAAAACTCAACATATTTTAACAAATCAATTGGTCAGATTGAAAGTAAATTAATATTAAAGTGAAAAGATCATCACAACTTCTTTAACATTCTCATGGCACAACTAATTCAAATCACCATTTTAAAAAATCTCAAGACAAGGAGAAAGGCAGAGAAAACTACTCAGAACTCATGGAGAAGATACGACAAAACTTGGAATTTATATATAAAAT
>NW_018251115.1:2829-39145 GCF_001263595.1 Phalaenopsis equestris | reverse complement strand
AAAAAACTCGTCGTCGGCGGTGTGGAGCTCGTCGTCGGCGGCCAAGATCAAATCTTCATATTTTGGTCCTTTTTGCTCTAAATTTGCTCCTTTTTGCATCTTTTTGCTCCAATGACCATTATTCAACATACCTGCAACAAAAAATATACCTGCAAAAAAAATATAAAATACCATTCTTTAAAGTGCAATATCATCAAAATCAGTGCAAAATAGGTAAGAAAATCGCAACATATTTTCCTTTAGTCAATACTCCAATATAAGTTTAGAAAATGTAATAAAGATCCTTCCTTAAGTTGCTTCAGGTGAAGCCAATTTTTGATTAGGCATCTCTTTACTTTTTTTTTTCTTTCTTCTCTCATTTTTTTCTTTTTCTTTTAGGATATTTTCTTTTTCTTTTTCTTTTTCAAGTGAGGATTACTATATCTGGAAAGCTTTTAATAATTTTGAACTTCACTATCCTCTTCTTAAAGTTAAAACTATATACCTTCTTCACTTTATAAATTCATATTAGTTAATGATTTTTAATAAAGTCTCATTCTTTTCTTTTTACATGAAACTCTAAGATTCTCAACACTTCAAAAATATAATTTTTTTTATTTTAAATAGAAAAAACATAGTTTTATCCTATCATACCAAATATCTTTAACTTTAGAATTGATCTTCACTATTAAAAACTCTTTACCTAAATTTACCACAATATTTATAAACATAAGTATAGTCATTTAAAGTTAAATCTTAACATCCCAAGCCATGTTAAATTAATTTTAAAAAAAATATAGTTACTTAAGGATAAACAAAATTTATTTTACTCTTCAAAATAAATTTTTATTTACCCCAAACTTAAGTTCTTAAGTGATTTTAAAAATATTTTTAGTATAAAATTTAGTGGATGAAAGAAAACAGTAAATGCATGAAAAAAAAAATTGTCATGTAGAGGATTTCTAACTATGAAACTGGGTTTTGGTATACTGCAGGTACTAACTGTAAAACTACATACAGACTTTAAAGGATTAAATAAAATCTAATACATTCTAGAGAACTTGCTTAGAATTGAAAACATAAATAAAAAAATTGAAAAAAAAACTAAACTGAAAATACAAAAAATGCAGAAAAAGTGAAAGTCTACAGTTACTATTACAAATTCAGTTCACAACACAACAAAAAAGTTTTTATTACAGCAGTTATTAAATGAAAGTATATCACAATACAAACAACAACAACAATCAACATAACAGAAAAACTAAACTAGACTCATAAAATATCAATCCTTATCTCCTTCCTCTTCATCATCTGATTCTTCTCCTTCTTCTTCTTCTTCATGAATGGGAGTATAGGGAGTGAAACTGGGGCAAGCAGGAAAGTCCACATTAGGTTCACCCTAAGATGTCTTACAATAACATTCCCAAACTCAATATCATGTATCATGCTGAACTCTCCTCTGCTGATATTCATCATTATAAGCATTTCTTCCTCCTATCTCTCCCAAATGAGTTTGAATATTAATTACATCCATTTATTGAATCATGAGTTGATCCATAATACCTTCAAGCTATGTAGATCAAGAAGCCTTCAAGCGATGTAGATCAAGAAGTAGATGCCCCTACGACAGATGTAGAGGGCATATCCCATCTTCCACTTCTAGACTCAACGAATGATTCTACTCTTTGAATCATATGCCTCCTAATTGGATTTTATGGTTGTAATCTCTCTTCATTTTTATAGGATTCTACTCCTGATTGTTTGCATAGAGGGAAAATCAAGTAGGCTATCCCAATCCTCCAGCTGTAGAACTACCAGCTATACACCAAGCATGCTGAACTATAAGTGCACCAACATCTATTGCCTTCATGTTCTAAATACAATAGTGTAGCACAACTCTATCTTTTCTAACATCAACTAAATGATTTGTTGGCAACAGTCTGACAGAAATGAAGTGGTGCCATATTTTTGACTGAATAGTTAACATGGAAGCAGGGAAGTTAAGTTAACTATCTTGTTATTCTTAATTGTTATTCTTAATCTTCCATCAGTAAAAAATGCAATCACTTCCTCTAATGTTGAACAAGTCATAAAAAAATGCTTAAAAAATACACCCTTCAAACCATAAAAAAGTATTAATTCGATTAGCAGTAAATTCAACATGGTTACCTCTCACCAAGATGTGATCATTAAAAGTGAATCTCAGGTTTGCAATAAAACTCTCGAATCATCAGGACAATTGCTATGACGGCGAAGTAGCAAATTCTTTCCCAATTCCTGGCAAGAATTAGTATCTTGACCTCGCCAACTGGGTTTGAAAACGCCCGTTCTTGGATCATTCTTTTTGTCTCCATCTGAGTATTATAACTATGTTGGGCTTAAAACTAACAAATTTTCATGCATCGAAGTCCTCGGATGGCCTTCCTCTGACCTTCTTCTCTTAACTCAGGGAACCATTTGAAAATTCTATAAAACTTAAAATATAGTCCAAATAAATTACTAAATAAAAATTCCAACTCCTCAAGTAAGGTTATTTGGTAAGAAACTTTTCACCATGAGTTTTCTTCAAGCATTTTCATAAAAAATCCAAATTTTTGGATCTCCCAAAATCCATTGTGAAAATAAAAAATTTCTAAGTTAAAGTGAAGCTCTTACCAAGAAAAAATGATATCTATAGTCTTAAGCCTCAGAATCCTTCTCCTTCTCCCACAATGTGATGCCCTAAACCAAGGGATGCCCTAAACCAAGGTCATGTGATGCCCTAAACCAAGGTCATGAGGTAGAAGATGACTCAAGTAGCAAAAATGGAGTTTTTCCATGCAATTTCACAGTTTTCTAGGCAATATAGCATGTTCGGACCTTTGGCGCATCATGCGTTAAGGCTCTTTAAGTTGGCGCATGATGTGCTAGAGCTCAAATTTTCTAGATTTTGGTTTCTGTGGAAATCTGCTCCGTACCACTTTATGTCAACCTCTATTTGACTCAAATAAACCTTTCTAAGTACATATAAACATCACACCAACATATAATTTTCACAAACAACACAAAACTCACATTTATTTATGAAAGCCGCGCTTTTACAAACCAATATTTTTTAAGTCAATACATCTAATTCAACATCTAAATCAAAAATTCAGTGTTCTAAGTCAGTGTTCTAAGGCAAACCAACATCCTAACATTGAAATCTAAACATCAAAATTCAAAACATAAACATAAATAGTGTTCATTAGAAAGGAAATGCAATCCAACTTAACAAATTAAAACAAGCAATACTACACAAAATATTCTATGCATAAATTAAGATCAAACATCATCTTCACTATCACCCTCTTGGATATCTCCCATTGATTCGTAGTGTACATACAGATTGTAGAAGGGTCAAAATGGAAATTCATCAGTTGGATTTTTCTCCACAATCCAAGTATGTTCTTGAACATATGTACCAATCCATCTTCAATAATGTACCAATATGTACCAATCCATCTTCAATATGCCATGTATGTTCAAAATGTTCCTTCAGTCTCTAATCCAGATGATCCAACATTTCAGTAATGTTCCAAATCACGTGCATGAGACTCTGTACCTCTTCTCTATCTTCTTGATCTTCTTTGAAAGTTCACTCAAGTTGTAGTAAGGTTAAACAGGTGATGAATTCTGAGATCCTTAGATCCTTGATCCATCAGATCCTTGATCCATCAGTACGTTCATATCATTTTCATCTCCCATTCCAATATAGTTGCAGTAGACTTCTAGATCCATCAGCTTCCAAGGAAGTAGCCTTTTTTCCCAACTTTTATAAGGTACTTGTGATTGACTGCAAAGTAGGAAAATAGTGTATGTATGTCTCACTCCAGTTGCAGATCCATTCACAATCAAACTCAAAATTGATTTCACAATAATAGCTCCAACATCAATAGGTTTTCCGGTTTGAATATAGTAGTTAAGAATGACACTCTCCTCAGTGACCTTACTAACTTTCATGGTAGGCAGTAAGTTTGATGCAATAAAGAAGTGCAAGGCTTTTGAAACTGGATTTAAAAATGATGAAGGAAAAATTATGTTTCCATCATGTCTGGCCTCCTAATTCATATCTTCATCTGTAAGGTAGCGGTAGAGTTCACTCATATTCTCTCTTGCAGAGGTAAAGTTTGCATAATGGCCGATAGAGACATTTTCTATCATAAATGTCTCGTTTATTTTTGAAGAAGTGAACTGCATAAAACTACCTCGCATGTAAATAATTCCTTGGTTTATCCATTGAAAATTTGCATAAAATTATTTTACTACACTAACAACAACAACAGCAGTAGTGTAGCAAAGTGCTTCCCAACGCCTCAGCACAATAGTCTCTTCTACTCGAGTATTCGGCTTGTTGAATCCTTGATTCACAAATCCCCTTTCTTTGATAACCCTCTTCTTCAATAGAACTCAATCATGTAATTTTTGTGCATCAAAATTAATGAACTTTCTCCGGTTGAAAATTCCAAATCTAGCGGAGTTTCTAGAGTGGGAAGCCATAGGAATTGAAAAGTGGTGACTCTTCCCTCATTTTCCCCCTTAAAATATGGTTTGGATTTAGTATTAGGATTTATAGGGAGAATAAACCACCAAAAATTGCCAAAAACCACTATTTGGCACGTTTAAAACATTTACGGACCTGCAACGCATCATGCGCCTGCTCTCTAGAAAGTGGCACACCATGCTCTAGTTCCAAAATTTTTGTCATTTCGATTTTGATCCAATAAATTCTCAATTCTCCATAAAATTAGACAAATAAAAATGTTTCTAAATTTTTATCAAATGCACAGATTACATAAAGACCTAAACATAAATATACGTAAAATATATCAAACAAAATAAACTCAACAACTAACTAAAAACGATACATATGGGTTGCCTGCTATAAAGCACTTGGCTTAATGTCGTCAGCCCGACATTCCCAGTCTTATTCTGGGTGACACAACATTACTGTATCTTTGAAAGCTAGTCTTTGACGATCAAAATATGTTTCAATATGTCCCCATTCACTTTAAATATTCTTCCAGTCTTGGGGTCTTCAATATTAACTGCCCTGTAGGGATAGACTTTTATAACTCTGAATGGCCCTTTCCACCTAAACTACAATTTTCCAGGAAATAATTTCAATCTTGTATTGTATAATAAAACTTCTTATCCAGTTCAAATTATTTTTCTATTAACTTCCGATCATGCCATTCTTTCATATTATCCTTCTAGTTTTTCTTTATAAATCCTCACATTATCCTAAGATTCATTCCTATTTTCCTCAAGCTCATTCAATTACAATAATCTTTTCTCACCAGCTTCTTTCAAATTGAAATTGAATCCTTTTATAGCCTAATACGCTTTATGCTCCAATTCAATTAGAAAGTGACAAGTCTTCCCAAAAACTATTCTATAAGGGGACATTCCTATAGGTGTCTTCTATGCTATCCTATATGCCCATAATGCAGTATCCAATCTAGTAGACCAATCCATTTTACTAGAATTAACACTCTTTTCCAAAATTCTCTTAATTTCATAATTATATACTTCTGCTAAACCACTAATCTGGGCAGCGAGAAGCTTCTCCTGTGCAACAATCAAAGAGTTCTCCTTTTCTTCATTATTCAGTACTGCTAATTCTAGGGCCTGAGATCCTCCATCGGTAATGATTACTCTCGGCAAAATATTTTTAATTATAAATTTTGAAACACTACGAGCATCACATTGAAGTAAAGCAATTTCTTCAATTCATTTTGAAATTTAATCCACTGCAATCAATATGTATATATTTTCAAATGAAGGAATAAATGGTCCCATAAAATCAAATCCCCATACATAAACAATTTCAATTTCTAAATTAAAATTTAGAGGCATTTCATTTCTTCTTGAAAAATTACTTACTCTCTGACACCAATCACATGTTTTGATATATATATTAACTTCTCTAAATATAGTAACCCAATAAATCTAGATTGTAAAATTTTATGAACAGTTCTATCATTCTTAAAATATCCTCCAAATTCATAATCATGACATTTTTGAATAACGAATTTTTAAATAATCTCTTGAATTTCTTTACAAGGAACACATCGTCTCATCACTAAATCTTTACATTTCTTATATAAATATGGATCATCATATAAATAAGGATCATCCCAAAAAATATGATTTTGCATCATGAATGAATTTCTTTTCTTGCTATTTTGTTATTCCATATGGTTAAATACCACTAATAATGTAAATTACTATATCCACATACCAAGGTATTTCCCATCTTTTTACAGCATAAAGTTGTTCATTAAGAAAAGTTTCATTAATCTCTTTTTCCATATCGAATATTTCTTCTTGTTCTAGCCTCGATAGATGATTAGAATGTTTCTTCCTATTCCAGTCTAGATAAATGATCAACAATTTAACACAAAATCAAATTCTTGCATCAAAAGTACTCATCTTATTAAGCTTGGTTTTGCATTCTTCTTTTGCATCGGATACTTTATTGTTGAGTGGTCACGCATTTAGATCCAATTAGATATAACCTAAATATATCAAAAGCATAAAAAATGGCTAATAACTCTCTTTCAGTAGTGATATAATTAATTTGAGCATCATTGAGTGTCTTACTAGCATAGTATATAACTTTAAAAATTTGATCATATCTCTGCCCTAAAACAACTCAAATTGCATAATCACTAGCATCACACATTAATTCAAAAGGCATCTCTCAACACGTGAAACAATTATAGGAGCAGTGATCAATTTTCCCTTTAAAGTTTCAAAGGATTTAAGGCAATGTTGATTAAAGTCAAATTTTGTATCTTTTTCCAGAAGTTGACATAAAGGTTTAGTAATTTTTGGAAAATCTTTAATATATCTCCTGTAAAATCCAACATGTTCTAAAAAGCTCCTAACTCCTCTTACTGTGGTAGGTGGAGGTAGGTTTGATATAACCTTTATTTTTGCAGGATCTACTTCCATGTCGTTTTCTTAAATTGTATGCCCAAGCACAGTTCCTCTTGCAACCATAAATTAACACTTTTTCTAGTTCAAAATGAGATTAGTCTTTTCACAACATTCTAGAACTTTCTCTAAATGATTTAGACATATTTTGAATGAGGTTCCAAATACAGAAAAATTGTCCAAAAAGACTTCAATCCCTTTTTCACTAAAATCACTGAAAACTGACATCATACATCTTTGAAATGTTACAGATGCATTACATAATCCAAAAGGCATTCACCGAAAAGCAAAACTTCCATAAGGACTAGTAAATGTTGTTTTCTCTTGAACCTCTGGAGCAATAAGTATTTGATGATAACTGGTATATTCGTCTAGAAAACAAAAATGTTTATGCTGAGCTAATCTATTCAACATTTGGTCCAAAAAAGGTAAAGGAAAATGATCCTTCCTGGTGGCAAAATTTAATTTTCTATAATCTATGCAGATTCACCAACTAGTGACTTGTCTTGTTGATATTAATTCATTATGCTCATTTGTCACTACAATCACACCTCCTTTCTTTGAAACACAGTGAATTAGAGTAACCCTAGCACTATCTGAAATATCTGAAATAGGATATATTATTCCAACATCTAACCATTTTAAAATTTCTTTCTTTACTACTTCTTTCATCATAGGATTTAGCCTCCTTTGAGGATCAACTCTTGGTTCATGATGATCTTATAATAAGATTTTATGCATACAAATTGAAGGACTGATTCCTTTAATATTAACCAATGTCCATCCAAAGGCTTTTTTATAACTTTTTAAAATTTCCAACACCTGTTGTTCTTGTATAATAGTTAATTCCAAGGATACTATAATAGGTAATGTAGATAAATCTCCTAAGAACACATACTTCAAATGTGTAGGAAGCATTTTTAGTTCTAGTTCAGGGTGTTTTTCAATAGATGAAATCAAATTCTTGTTACTTTCGGTAGGATCTAACATTTCAATTCTTTCCTGAACATAATCCATATCCTCTTTACTTGCTTCCATAAATTCATCTTGAATTCTATCATCATCTTGATATTCAATATATTCTGTTTTAAATTCTCTTTCAAAAGTTTTCTCGAAATATTCATGGCTTAAATATTCATTAATATCCATTCTTATTCATAAATATTCATTAATATCCATTCTGAAGCATTCAATCTCATGCTCTTTTGTAGGGTATCTCATTGATTTTTCAATATTAAATTTAACCTCTTGATCACTAACTCTTTCATTGCTCTCATGGTTAACTCACCTTTTTGCACATCTATCATAGCTCTTCCAGTAGCAAGAAATGATCTTTCTAAAATGATAGGAATTTCTTTATCTTTCTACATATCTAATACAATAAAGTCCACAGAAAGATAAATTTATCAACTTTTACCAAAACATCTTTTATAAGTCCTTTAGGATAGGTAATCGAACAATCAGCTAACTGTAGAGTTACAGTTGTAGGTGAAATATCTTCTAAGCCCAACCTTCTAAAAATTGATAACGACATAAAATTAATACTAGCTCCTAAATAACATAAATGTTTTTCATAAAATTATTTTCCAAAAGCACAAGGAATTGTAAAACTTCTAGGATCTTTAAGTTCTTAGGAAGCTTTTTCTAAATTAAAGCGCTACACTCTTCGCTGAGTCTAATAGTCTCAATATCTACAAACTTACTTTTCTTATTAAGTATATCCTTCATAAACTTCACCTTCATAAACTTCACATAGCTTGACATAGCTTGATATTTGTTCCAAAGCATCAACAAATGGAATGTTTATTGTTAATTTCCTCAAAATTTCCAAAAATTTCAAAAATTAATTATCTCTATGTTTATGCTTCAATCTTTGAGGAAATCGAGGTGATGGTCTTTCTATAGTGATTTTCAGAGGCTTAATAGGATTTTCTGACTCAACATGAAAATCTTCACCATATTTTTCATTTTTTTACCTCATCTTTTTCTACTCAACTTCTTGTTGAACTCTGTTTTCTAATTCTTTTCCACTTCTCAGTTTAATAGCTTTAATTTACTCTTTGCTTTGATTTTTAGGATTTACTTCAACATTACTAGGTAATATTTCTGGAGGTCTATTACTAAGTGCAGTAACGGGGGGGGGTAATAAGGTTTATAAGCTTAGTTCACTTGATTGTTGGAGTTTCCAAATGGGTTCGCAATTGTGTTTCCCCATTGCAAATTTATAACATTAGGATTATTGTTGCTCAAACTAAAATTTGGATGATTCTTCCAACCAAGATTATAGTAATTGACATAAGGATTATTAGAATGATTGTTTATTGCATTTAAAGTCTCATAAGAAGATTGAGATTCTATCATTTGTCCCAATGAGTTTTCCTCAAGAACAGGTGCTATTTGAGAATAATTCATTTCATATTGGTCTATCTTCTTTGATATAGCAGTTATTTGTGCGAATTAAATAGAAATAGTATCAGAATCATGAATACTAGATACTCTTTTTGGATTTATCCTTTCAGAGGGCTATTGAAAATTATTAGTATTCATCTCTTCATATAATGAATATGCTTCATCGAATGATTTTGACATTAATGATCCACTAGCAACAACGTCAATTATCAATCCAAGAGATCCCACCAACCCATTATAAAAAGATTGAATTATTATCCAATCTGGCAATGCATGGTGGACACTTCCTAAGGAGATCTTTAAATCTTTCTCAGGCTTCATAAATTGATTCCCCTTCAAACTGACAAAAAAGATATAATATCATTTCTAAGCTTAGCAGTTTTTAAATGTGGCAAACATTTAAATAAAAATTTAAATCTCCCCATGTTCAGATAGATACAAGTGCTAATGAGTTTAACCACATCTTAGCTTTTCCCTTAGTGAAAAAGGAAAATGTCTAACTCTGATAGCATCATTTGACACTCCATCATATTTAAATGTAGCATACAATTCTAAAAAACTAGCAAGGTGTAAATTAGGATCTTCAGTAGGTGTTCCTCTAAACTGATTGTTTTGTATCATGTGGATAATAACAGGTTTAAACTCAAATAAATTGGCAGCTACAATAAGGTTTTGAATACTCGAATGAATTTCATCTGCTGTAGGATTTACATAATCACTTAAAGGTCTCTGATGATCATTTTCATTTCCAACAGTGTTTAAATTACAAGCCATTTTACTAAATTGATCTTTCTCTATTTGTTATTTTCAAATTTTCCTAACAGCAAAGTAAAATACTAATATTTTCAGTTACTTCCCCGACAATGATGCCAAAAACATGATACGAGATTTCGTACATGCAAAAAAGTAAGAAGTTGACACCACTCAATGACGCCAAAAACTTGAATCAAGCTGATTTATAATAGATATGCAATATAATCCCAAAATAATTTATCTTTTAAAACTCTTTTTAAACTGCCAAATCTCTTTTAATATCAAAGCAAGTATACATATCACTCAAGTAATAAAGGGCTCTAATGGATTAGATATTGATCCAATAAGGAAGTTGGAAAATCCTAAAGTAAATTATGAAAATTATTTTTTGTCAAAAACAAAAAGAATAAAAGTGAAGTGCAAATTTTGAAAATTGACTGCTCATGTGAATGCTAATTAAAATGTATATGTACGACTAAAGAAATTGAACTAAACTAAATACTAAACTTTCAAAAGTAAATTTCAAAAATTAAATAAATTTTTTGTTGTCACAAAAAGTTTAAATTTAAGAAAGCATCCTTTTCCTTTACAATGAGTATATGGTTTGTGAAGAAAATGAAATCATTTGAAAAAAAAATATATAAAATATTTTATGCCAAATAGGAGCAATTATATTCTTTACGCTCTTTCGAGTGCTCTAAAGAACATTGACTAATCCAGAGTTTGGTCCCTAATTCCGCGTGGTTAGGCGGGGAGGATACCGGGTACCACTCCAGAGCTCCCACTACTCCCTCCTCTGAGGGCTAACAATCTTGTATTAGTTTCCATTCAACTGAACCAAATTAGGGGTTTTAATATGTCACCTTAAAATTGTTAATTCTATATCCAAAAAAGTATATTTCCCTATTTATTTGCACTCAATCACATGAATGACATACTCTCCCCGAAAATCAAATGTGATTCTCCATATGTTGTAGAAATCATATCTCTTTTAAAAAATATTTCTCTCAACAAGTTTTAACATTTCAAGTGGCTAGATCAAAAAGTAAATGAAGATCAGAGTTCAAATCATAACAAATTATGATCATTTAAAATTGTGTCATAGAAAATAAAATCTATTATTCACAAAATCATATCTTCAAAGTAGGGGGAAGGATAAAGAAGACTACTCCAAATTCATGAGAAGGTTACCACAAAACACAAATTTCATATATAAAAACAAGTCTACAGAACAAAAGAAATAAAAATACAACTTATCTCACAATCATTCCCAAGCAAATCCATAGAAATTCTCTCAAAGCTTTTCTCTCTTTACAATCACTCCCAATTCTCTCTTAGAAGTGTAATGAAGAAGAAATCTCCCACCTTCCCTCTCCTCTTATAACCCTAGAAGAAAATCTCCTCTTCTCTCTCTCTAACTCACGTCACTTTCTCTCTCTCCCTCACGTCACACACAAAAGCCTCTCAAACTCTATGAAGTTTTCTTATTTTATTTTGGGTTGCCTCCTTTAGAAAAGAATTCAAAATTCCCTCCAAAAGTCAACTCTTTCAACTCTTTTTAAGTCAACTCTTTTTAATTCAAAAGATGTGTCACTTGATCCAAGAGTCATATCCCTTCATAAAAGAATCTTCCAAAGTGTCTAGACGCATTGAATTACTCCAAGAGATGTGTTGAACAAATGTTCCTTTGAAAATTCGCCTTGAATGGCCTTAATTTGAAAAAGTCATCCCTAGCACATCATGCACAAGCTCTCTAGATTGTGGCGCATGATGCACCAGAATCCTAAAATTGGCTGTTTTGGTTCCAAATTTTAGCCATTCTTGCTTCAAATGCCTAAAAATGATATACCTGCAACAAAAACACAAAAATACCCTTCTTCAAAGTGCAATATCACCAAAAAATAGGCATAAAATATGTACTAAAATAATATATTATTTTGGTGTATCACGAACCACCACAAAAAAAGGCACCACACCACATACCATAGCCAACTCACCTTCAACACACAACACAACCACAACACAAGGTGATACAATAAAATAATATGTTGATTTAAGTATATATTTTATGCTTTTTTTTTGTGATATTACACTTTAGAGAAGGGTATTTGCATGTTTTTCAGTTTTAGGCATTTGAAGTAAAAGTGGCAAAAAGAATGAATTTCAGAGCCAAAACAATAAGTTTTGGGATTCTAGTGCCTGAAGCACCAGAATTGGCACCTAAAGTGCCATTTGATAGAGAACTGGTGCCAGAAGGGCCATAACTGACACTTGAATCACCGTTTGACAAAGAGCTGGCGCCATAAGCATCAGATTTGGCACCTGAAGTGCCAAAACCCAGATCAACGCGATCTTAAGAAAGTTTGCCCTTGAAGTGCTAGAACTAATGCCAGAAGCGCCAGGGATGACTTTTTGCTGATTAAGGAGGTTCATGACAAATTTTATGCAAATTTCAGAAGGGAAAATTATTCGAAACACCCTATGGAGTGATTCAATGCATATAGACACTTTGGAAGGTTCTTTTATGAAGGGATATGGCTCTTAGATCAATAGACATATCTTTTGAATTCAAAAGTGTTGACTTTTGGATATAATTTTGGAGGGAATATTAAATACTTTTTAGAGTAAGGCAACCTCTAAAAAATGAGAGGAAAGTCTAGGGCTTGAGGAGAGTTTAGAAGTGGGTGGCATGAAGAGTTTGAAGAGAGAGAGTGGCGTGAGATAGAGAGAGAAAGTCAAGGGCTTGGAAATTTTCTTCAAGGATTTTAAGATGAGAGGGAAGGTGAGAGATTTCTTCCTCATTACATTTCTAAGAGAGAATTGAGAGTGCTTGTAAAGAGGGAAAATGCTTGAAGAGAACTTCTAAGGATTTGCTTGGAAAGGATTGTGAGATAAGTTGTGTTCTTTTATTCCTTTATTTTGTAAACTTATTTTTATATATGAAATTCATGTTATGTCATATCCTTCTCATGAATTTTGAGTTGTCTTCTTTATTCTTCTCCCTACTTTGAGATATAGTTTTGTGAAGAATTGATTTTGTTTTATACGGTTCTAAATTTCAATAATTTGTGATTTGTGATGATTTGAACTCTGATCTTCATTTACTTTTTGATCTGGTCAATTGAAACATTAAAATGTGTTGAGAAACATATGTTCCGAAAGGGCTATGATTTCTACAACATGGGGAGAATTACATTTGATTTAATGGGAGAGGATGTCATCCATGGGATTGAATGCAAATAAAGAGGGAAAAATACTTTGTTGGATGTAGAATTGGAGATTTTAAGGTGACAGATTAAAATCCAAAATTTGGTCCAGTTGATTGAAAACTAATGCGAGATTGTTAGCCCTCATGGTGTGGTAGCTGTATCCTCCCAGCTTAACCATAGAATTAGGGACCAAACTTTAGATTAGTCAATGTTCTTTATGCACTCGAAAGAGGGTAAAGAATATAATTGCTTCTATTTAACACAATATAATTTTATATATTTTCAAATGATTTTAATTTCTGCACAATCCATACACTCATTGTAAAGAGGAAGGATGCTTTCTTAAAATTTGAATACTTCATCACCAAAACCTTATTTAGTTTTCATATATTTTACTTTTGAAAGTTTAGCAATTAATTTAATTAACTTAGTCATGTAATTGCATTTTATTTTACATTTACTCATTTACCTTGTATTGGAATTTTGTACTTCACTTTGGTAGTTTAAAATTGTAGTTTACATTACAATCTTAAGAATTTACTTTTAAGCATTTCCAAATTCTCCGTGGGATCGATATCTAGAACTCCATTAGAGCCCTTTATTTTTTGAGCAATACATATACTTACATTATTTTTAGGGGGATTTGACAGTTTAAAGATTTTTAAAAGATAAAACTATTTTCACTAAAGTTATTTTTGTTGGGATTAAATTGCATATTTACTATTGTATCTGTCGTGCGTATTTTGAAATATTGAAAAATATTTGTAAAATTAACACACTAAATCCACCCCGCATCACAAGGCAACCACAAAAAAAAACCAGACCCTCGACACTCAATACAACCACAACCCAAGGCCACCATAACCCACAGACCACTACCAGAGAGGGCGTTACACCACATGCCACAGTTACCTCACCCTTAGCACACAACACAACCACAACCCAAAGCAACCACAATACAACTAGACCTTCAAACTTAAATACAACCGCAGTACGAACCCACCAAAACCCACAGGCCACCATAAAAGAGGCCAGCATACCACATACCACAACCACCTCACCCTCAACACACAACACAACCACAGCTCAAGGCAACCAAAACACAACCAGACCCTTATCACTCAACACAACCACAACCCACAAGCCACCACTAGAGAGGATGGCACACCACATACCATGATCACCTCAACACAAAACACAACCACAACGCAAGGCAACCATAACACAACCATACCTTCAGCACCAACACAACCATAGCCTAAGGCCACCACAACCCACAAACCACCAACAGAGAGGGAACCACACCAAATACCACAATAATTTCATCCTCAAAACACAACACAACCAAAAACTAGGGTAACCACAACACAACCAGACCCTCAACACTCAACACAACAATAGTCCAAGGACACCACAACCCACAAGCCACCACCAAAGAGGGCACCACACCATATACTATAGCCACCTCACCCTCAACACACAACAAAACCACAAACCAATGCAACTACAACACAACCAGACCCTTAGCACTCAACACAATCATAACCTAGAAGCCACCTCCAGAGAGGGCACCACACCACATACCAAAAGCACTTTACCCTAAGCACTCAACATAACCACTGCCTAGGGCAACCACAACACAACCAATCCCACAACACTCAACACAACCACAACCTATAGGTCACCACACCACATACTATAATAAACTCACCCCCAACACATAACACAACCACAACCCAAGTCAACCAAAACAAAATCAGTCCCTCAACACTCAACAAAACCACAACTCAAAGCCACCACAACCTACAGGCCACCATGAGAGAGGGCACCACACCACATATCACGGTCACCTTATCCATAGCACACAACACAACCACAACCCATGACAACCACAAAACAATCAACCCCTTAGCACTCAACATAGCCAAAACCCATGGCCACCACAACCACAAAAACTGAAACATTACTATTTGCAAATCAACTTTCATCTAACACAACCACCACCTGCAAATATCACAAACTTCTCACAACAAATGAGAAAGCCAAAAAATATCACAAAAAAGCCATTCCATTAAAAATCACCACAAGGAAGGCAACAATATTACTTATAGAGAACCACAAACTTCTCACAATAAAGGAGAAAGAAAATATTCACACAAAAAATCCATTCCATAAAAAAGCCACCACAACAAATGTAATGATATTACTTATAGAGTACTGATACACCTAAAACATATAATGTTTTTAGACACATTTTTATACCTATTTTTGAGATATTGCGCTTTAATGAAAGGTATTTTTGTGTTTTTCTTACAGATACATGTAAAAAGGGTGAAAAATGCTTAAAGGAGTGAAAAGGATCAAATTTAGAGCAAAAAGGTGAAAAATGTTCAAAAGAGTTTTGGCGCCTAAGCTCCGAGAAGGCTGCGCCTAAGCGCCAGAGGTCCCAGCGCTAGAGGTCCCGTGCTTAAGCGTCAGTGGCAGTTACTAGACAAGTAAAGTCGGTTTTTATGAATTTTGAAGAGATTTTTAATAGATGGTTATGCTTAATAGGTTGTTATAACCACCATGAACAAATATTATCACACGAAAGGATGCATCTCTTAGGGAAATACATCAAATCTAGACATATTTTGAAGAGTTTCCAAGGCACCTCATGGAAAAAAATGAAAGAAGAGAGGACTTTGAAAAGGGTCCTAAAAATTTTGAAAAGTTTTGAAAGTTCTCATTTATGGAGTTAGTTCAGAGAGATTTTTAGGCACCACTTTTACTTTTATTTTATCCTTTTTCTTAGTTTATTTTGAGTGATTGTAAAAGAGAAGAGATTCAAAGAAACTTCAAGAGTTTGGTGGAGAACTTGAGATAAGTTTTTATCTTTTTTTTTTTGAGACTACTTTTGGTTTTAGTTGAGACTTGTTGTTGGTTTGATAATGATTTCTTCTTTTAAACTAAAGTGTGGTTTTATTTTCTCCATGGATTCTGAGTAGTTTTCTTTATCTTTTTTTTCTTAAAATGATAAATAATTAAGTAGTGGATGAAAATTGTGGAGACTATTGATCTTTAATGTTGGAAGAAGTTGTGATGATTTAAATCCATGCACTTCATTTACTTCTTGATTTGGCCAATCCAGATATTAAAATTTATTGTGAGAACATGTAAGAACTAGGCTAGTATTGTCTTAGACTACAACAGAATTCCTATAATTATACTGATTCATGATAAAAATAAAGATATTTTTCTTATTAAGTGTTTTTCATCTACAAAACTCTAGCTATCTTTTAAGTTGTTACTTTTTTGTCGTTATCTTTTTAAATAGTTACTGTTCTGTCAAAATATCAAAAATATCAAAAAAATTTGAATTTTTATTAATATAAAATATATTCAGTTTAAGTAATTATCCTTTTTAAAATAAAAAGTTTTCTAAAAGTGCATATTGTATAAATTTCCTTTGGGTTCGATATTCAGGTCTTAATTAAAAAGTCTTATGTTACTTGATAACGATACGTATACTTGCGTAGTATCCCAATATATATAAATTAAAAGTTAAATTCTTATTTTTATTCAGGATCATGTTTTTGGCTTTGTCGCAAAGTAAGGAAATATAAGTGAAATATAATCTGAATTATTATTGTACTTTACATAATAGAAGCAGCAAGAGGGATCAAGTACCACAACAACGGATCAGAGAGATGAGGATGAGAAATACAAAGATTGAGAGTGACATGTGCAAGGGAGATGTGGGAGGGATCAAAGGCATGAAATGAGGGAAGAGGAGAACATCAAAGAGGCACATTTGATCTTTTATGATTTAGAGAGATGCATGAAAAGGAGATGATGTAGTGATATAAGTCCCAAGATGAGGGCAGAGGAGACGATGAAAGAGGCATTAGGGCCTTAGCATGGGATGAGTGCAAGTGTAAGAGGGCATAGAAGGTTAGCTAGTAAACTTTTTCTTCAAATGTGAGCCATAGGGTCAAACCTGTGGGTGCATTTAATAAAAAATGCTTACAGCTTATTGATACGCCTAAAAATTACCTACTTCTATATATATATATATATTATGCTCAAATTTAATGATTTTTAATGATATTACACTTTAAAGGAAGGTATTTTGCATATTTTTAGTTTTAGGTACAAGAAATTAGCTTTCAAAGAAAATGAGACAAAAATGGTGCAATTTGGAGTAAAAACGAGCAAGAAAGAAAATTCTAACTTGACACATTTTGATATGTCTTTCTATGCTTAATATGCTTTACATTTCTTACATGTTTTGAATGAAATTACACCTTAAAGAAAGGTTATTTTTATGCTTATTTTGTAGGTATATCTGTTAGGAGCAAAACACAACTAAAATAGAGCAAAACAAAGCTGAAACAGACCCAAACGAAGCAAAATGGTAGAGCTACTGTAGAGTCGCATATGATGCGCCAAACCAGCACATGATGCACCAGGGATGAATTTTGGCGGATTAAGATGGATCAAGACGAAGTTTGGGCAAAATTTCAAAGGGACACTTGTTCTAAACACCCCTTGGAGTGATTAAATACATCTAGACACTTTGGAAGGTTCTTTAATGAAGGGATATGTCTCTTGGATCAATGGACATGTCTTTTGAATTCTAAAGAGTTGAGTTTTGGATAGAATTTTGAAAAGAATTTTGAATTAATTTGGAGGGAGAAAACCTTTTATAAAAGAGAGGAAACTCTAGGGCTTGAAGATGAGTTTTGGGCATGGGTTTTGGAGGTGTGTGTGTGTGTGTGTGTGGCGTGAGAGTAAGAGAAAGAAGAAGGCAAGAGTGAAAAATTCAAGGGCTTGGAGATTTTCTTTAAGGATTGTAAGAGGAGAAAGAAGGTGAGAGATTTCTTCTTCATTACATTTCTAGGAGACAATTGAGAGTGCTCGTAAGGAAAGAAAGGCTTGAAGAGAACTTCTAAGGATTTGCTTGGGAAGGATTGTGAGATAAGTGGCGCCATAAGTTGTGTCTTCTTATTCTTTTGTTTTGTTAACTTATTTTTATATATGAAATCTGTGCTTTATCATATCCTTCTCATGAATACTGAGTAGTCTTCTTTATTCTTCTCTCTACTTTAAAATATGGTTTTGTGAAGAATTGATTTTATTTTATACAATTTTAAACTTCAATAATTTGCGATGATTTGAACCCAAATCTTCATTTACTTTTGATTTGGCCAATTAAAATGTAAAATGTGTTGAGAAATGTATGTTCCAAAAGGGCTATGAATTCTACAACATGAGAGGAATCACATTTGATTTTATGGGAGAGTATTTCATCTATAGGGTTGAGTGAAAATAAATAGGGAAATATACTTTGTTGGATGCAAAGTTAGAGATATTAAAGTCATAGAATAAAATCCCCAATTTGATCGAGTTGATTGAAAACTGATGCAAGATTGTTAGACCTCAGGTGAGGGAGTAGTGGAAGCTCTAGAGTGGCAGTCGGTATCTTCCCAGCCTAACCACAACATTATGGACCAAACTCTAGAAAATCGTTGTAAAGGGGAAGGATGCTTTCTTAAATTTAAACTCTTCATCATAAAACTTTGTTTAGTCTAAGTAAATTTATATTTGAAATTTAGTAAATAGTTTAGTAAACTTAGTTCTTTTAGTTACATTTCTATAACATTCATTAAAACCATTTTAACTTATCTTTCCTACTATAATTTTTATAATTTAAACTCTTCATCATAAAACTTTGTTTAGTCTAAGTAAATTTATATTTGAAATTTAGTAAATAGTTTAGTAAACTTAGTTCTTTTAGTTACATTTCTATAACATTCATTAAAACCATTTTAACTTATCTTTCCTACTATAATTTTTATATTTGAATATTGTGATTTAAGTTATTATCATAAGAAATTCCATCTTTCAAACTAAGACTTTATAGTAGTATACTAGAATTAGCCTATGGGATTTCTTACTGCGCTTCTCTGTAGGATCGATACTGGGGTTTTTAAAGAAAGCCCTATATTACTTGAAGTAATACGTGCACTTGCGTAGAACCACTTGTGTGTGAAATTTTTTATATATTTTATAACATTTTGATTTTAACTGGTAAATATAAATTGAGTCAAGTTTTTGGCACTATTACTGAGGATTTAAAATGACATAAAACACGTAAAAAACATCACACCTTAGGGGTGCATCAAGTTTTTGGCACCGTTGCCGAAGAAGCTTTGGTACGAACTTTAGGAGAATTTTAATTAAACCTGTAAGACTTAGATTTGGAATTTATAGTATTATTATATAGTGTGTTTAATTATTATGTATTTTTTTAAAAGAAAATCCAAAATACAAAAAATATTTTTTATATCTATTCTATTAATTAAGTTTTTAGATTTGTATGCATAGTTCAGGAGCTGTAGACCTTGGATTTTGTGAGTCAGATGTGAAGAGAACTATTGGGAGAGATTTGAAAAGTCTCTACGAATTTAATGTAGAAATGGCGGATCAATGATATAATGAATATTCAGATTTGGTTTGTAATGCTAGTAGCTTTGAAAGAGTAAACCCCAAGAGAGTGGCAAATTTTCAAGAAGATATTCTTACAATTTTAATTTCTCAATTTGCAGATATTGAGAGGAAGTTAGATCAATAAGTAGAAAATTATCCTCAACGACCCCCATTATTGAGAAAAATTCATTTGAACAATGGATTGAAACTAGCCAAGAGATACATAATTCTTATTCCAATTATTACATTATAGGTTGAGAAAATCATCTGAATTTTAACAGGAATAATAATTTTGGAGGGGAAGATAAATTTTTGGAAGATAATCAATTTAAATGATACATAATTCTTATTCCAATTATTACATTATAGGTTGAGAAAATCATCTGAATTTTAACAGGAATAATAATTTTGGAGGGGAAGATAAATTTTTGGAAGATAATCAATTTAAATGGACATGTAGTTGGAATAATCATGGCTATAATAATAATGAACTTTCTTTTCCACATAATTTTAACTTCAACCCCCATAATGAGGAGAAGAATTTATTTGAAGAGGTTGATATTCAAATTGGGAGTGAGCTGGAGTGTCAAGGGACCACAATAAGAAATGTGGGAAACCAACTGGGGCAGCTTATTAACTCAATTAAAAATCCTCAATCTAACTCCAACCTACAGGATGAGGAGAAGGAATTAATGTTAGAAGAGGTTGTAATTCAAATTAAGAGTGAGCTGGAAAATCAAGTGGTCCCAATAAAGAATATAGAAAACCAGTTGGGGCAGATTATTGTTGCAATTAACAGTTAACCCCTAGAGATTTTACCTAGTGACCCTAAGATAAACCCTAAAGTGATGAATGATGAGTAATTTAAAATTATTGAACTAATATTTAGAAGAGAATTTGAGGATATGTTTTAAAAAAACTTTGAGTTGAGAAATAAGGATAAAGAGATTGAAAGACCAATGGAAAAAATTCCTAAGGTTAAGATAAATATAAAAAGACCACCTCTACCATTTACTCAGTACCAAGGGGAAGATTTGAAAGACAGCCATGAACAAAAGAGCAACCTAAAAGAATTTGATCCATAATTTGAATTATCTTGAGGGAATCTGATCCAAAATTTCGGAGATCATGAAGTATCATATAAAGATCCATTTCTTATAAAATTTAAGGATGATATTAATATGAAAATTGAAAAAAATACTAGAAGAATATTGGATCTAGAAAGAAATATGAGGAAAAAGGATATGAATCAATTTGAAAAAGGAAGAGCTGGAAGAAAAAATTAAATTCAAGGACTTTGTAGGAATCTCTGGATCTGGAAAAGATTGAGTGATTGATCAAGGATTACTTAACTGGAATTTTAATCCATGTGTAAGCATTTGTCGAGCTAACAATGTTAAACAAAGCACTTTATGGGAGGCAACCCATAGTTTTTAGTGTGGTTTGATTTAGTGTGCTTGAGAGTTATGATTGTTAGTGTTGTATTGTGTTTGCTTTAATTTAGATTGATTAGTTTGATTGATGATTAGTAGATGTTTGGATTGTTAGTGTTTTGATTAGATTTTTGTGTGTCATGAGGGAGGCGATTCCTTAACTTCTTATTATGGATAAACTTATATATTCTTTTGTAGTAGTTGGATTGATAAGTCCACTACGGCTCGGGTCTCACTCAGACTTAAGTTTTACAAGAGACAACATTAATTTTAATAGCGATAATTCCATCTCAATTTAGTTACTTCTTTTCTCTTAATTTATTTTCATTTAATAGAAGTAGCTAACCTATTTGATGAGTAACATGTGGATGAATTTACACTATCCTTATAACTACTAGAGGTGCTTAATTAAGGGATATGGTGATGCCTGGGGTTGGTGCTCGAGAACCAATATTTCATGGAGAATCACATCTTTGGGATTATAATATATCAAAAAATTTATAAATACCGATTATATATGTTAAAAACCGATTATATATGTTAGTGATTTTGTTAGAAATTGGAAGTAAGTTAGTGAGATAGAATCAGCAAAAGAAAGAATTGACCTCATTTATCATGTGTGTTGGTGTTTGTGTTACAATAATTTAAAGATTTGGAGGACACATAAATATATATATTCCTATGCTGATACATGTTCTACTTATTAGACCTTTCTTTCCATTTTATTGAGCATGCTTTAGTTTAGACTTACTTTCTATTGCATATTGTTCTATCCTCATTAATACTTGTAGATGTTTGTGATAGATATAATTTCTGAACTATTTTTCTTCTTGCTTATATTTTCTGTATTGAATGTTATACATGTTAAAAATTATGTTTGGGGGTTGGAAGTAAAATAATTTTAAAGTTAACATACTTACTTTTTAGTTTAATATTATTGCAAGCATGTTTTAGGATTGATTTACTTTCTCCTGCAGTCATTCTATCCTGATTATGCACATATATGAATTTCATTGGATGTTTTAGTAGTTAGTAGATTCAATTTTTACTTTTTCTTCCTGCTACATTTTATGGAATTAGTGTAAACTATTTAAAAATTCAAGTTTGAGGGGAAGAAGATTTCTTTTAAAAAAAGAAGCAAACTAAATTTTATTTGTCCTCAATTAACTATATTTTTAAAATTAATTTAACATGACCTTGGATATTAGAGTTTAACTTTAAATGACTATATTTATGTTTGTAAATATTATGGTAAATTTAGGAAAAAGTTAATAATCAAGGTCAATTCTAAAGTTGAAGATATTTGGTATGAAAGGATAAGACTATGTTTTACTATTTAAAGTCAAGAAAATTGTATTTTTCAAGTATTAAGAATTTTAGTGTTTCATGTATGGAAAAAAGAATGAAACCTTATGAAAAATTATAAAACTAATTTGAATTTATAAAGTAAAGAAAGGTGAAGAGTTTTAACTTGAAGAAGATGATAGTGAAGTTAAAAATTTTTAAAGATTATCCAGATATAGTAATCTCCACTTGAAAAAGAAAAAGAAAAGAAACGATTGAAAAGGTCCTAAGAGAAAAAAAAAAAAAAAGAAAGAAAAGAAAAGAAAAAAAAATAGGTGAGGAGAAGCTTGAGGAGATGTCAAATTAAAAATTGGCTTCACTCAAATCAACTTAAGGAAAAGGTTTTATTACATTTTCTAAACTTGTATTGGAGTATTAGTAGCATAACTGTTAAAGTTTTCATGATGTTCTTTATCATATGAATGTTTTAAGTATCCTTGATATGACAAATTGCAATTCTTTTTTAAATGAATAGAGATTCATAAATCTTAAATTTGATTACTAAGTACTCTTGGACTTAGATTTTGAATCTAAGTTACCAAAGGTATTTCTTAAAGATTACTATTTTGTTTATTAAACCAAAGTATATAAGTTTATAGGTTAATCTTTATCTTAAGTCATATTTTTAGTAAAAGGGTTACTTGAGGACATATAACATTTAAGTTTGGGGGATTTTCATATGCCTAAAATATTACCTACTTTTTTATATATTTTTATGCTCAATTTTAATAATTTTTAATGATATTACACTTTAAAGGAAGGTATTTTACATATTTTGGTTTTAGGTACAAGACATTAATTTTTGGAGAACATGAGGCAAAAATGGTGCAATTTGGAGTAAAAACGAGCAAGAAAGAAAAATCTTACTTGACACATTTCGATATGTCTTTCTATGCTTAATCTACTTTACATTTCTCATATGTAGGTATATATGTTAGGAGCGAAACACAACTGAAAAGGAAAAAACGGAGCCAAACAAAGCAGAAAGGTGGAGCTACTACAAAGTGGCGCATGATGTGCCAAACTGCGCATGATACGCCAAAATCCAGAGAATTGACACATGATGCGCCAAGGACGACCTTTCGCCGATTAAGAAGGTTTGGGATAAATTTTGAGCAGTTTTTTTAAAAAGAAACTTGTTCTAAACACCCCTTAGAGTGATTCAATGCATTTAGACATTTTGGAAGCTTTTTTTATGAAGGGATATGTCTCTTGGATTAATGGACATGTCTTTAGAATTAAAAGAGTTGACTATTAGATAGAATTTTGGAGGGAATTTTGAATTCTTTTTGGAGGGAGGCAACCTTTTATAAAAGAAAGGGAAGTGTAGGGCTTGAAGAGGAGTTTTTGGGTGTGATTTTTGGATGTGTGTGTGTGCGTGTGTGTGTGTGAGTGTGTGTGTGTGTGTGATTGTGGCGTTAGATTAAGAGGAAGAAGAAGGAATGAAAAAGTCAAGGGCTTGGAGATTTTCTTCAAGGATTGTAAGAGGAGAGGGAATGTGAGAGATTTCTTCTTCATTACATTTCTAGGAGAGAATTGAGAGTGCTTGTTAGAAGAGAAAGGCTTGAAGAGAACTTCTAGGGATTTGCTTGGGAAGGATTGTGAGATATGTTGTTTCTTTTATTTCTTTTGTTTTGTAAACTTATTTTTTAAAAAAGAAATCAGTGTTTTGTCATATCCTTCTCATGAATACTGAGTAGTCTTCTTTATCCTTCTTCCTACTTTGAGATATGGTTTTGTGAAGAATTGATTTTATTTTATATGATTTTAAATGTCAATAATTTGTGATGATTTAAACCCAGATCTTCATTTACTTTTTTGATTTGACCAATTGAAATGTTAAAATGTCTTGAGAAGCATATGTTCTGAATGGGCTATGAATTCTACAACATTGGGGGAATCATATTTGATTTCATGGGAGATTATTTCATCCATGGGGTTAAGTACAAATAAATATGGAAATATACTTTGTTGGATGCAGAATTAGATATTTTAAGGTGACATATTAAAATCCTCAATTTGGTCCAATTGATTGGAAACTAATGAGAGATTTTTAGCTCTCAAGTGAGGGAGTAGTGAGAGCTCTTGAGTGGTAGCCAGTATCCTCCCAGCCTAACCACGGACTTAGGGACCAAACCCTGGATTAGATAATGTTCTTCTGTTCTTTATGCAGTTGGAAGAGGGTAAAGAATATGATTACTCCTATTTGGCCCAAAAAAATTTAGATATGTATATTTTCAAATGATTTTAATTACTTCACTAACCATATACTCATTGTAAAGGGGGAAGAATGTTTTCTTAAATTTAAACTCTTCGCCACAAAACTTTGTTTAGTCTGAGTAAATTTAAATCTTAAGTTTAGTAAAAAGTTTAATAAACTTAGTTCTTTTAGTTACGTTTCTATTAGCATTCATTAAACCCATTTTAACTTGTCTTTCTTACTTTAATTTTTATAGTTTGAATATTGTGATTTAAGTTATTATGATAAGATTTTCCATCTTCTAAACAAAGACTTTATAGTAGTAGACTAAAATTAGCCTAAGGGATTTCTTTTTGCCCTTCTCTGTAGGATTGATACTGAGGTTTTTAAAGAATATTTTATATTACTTGAAGCGATAAGTGCACTTGCGTAGAACCACTAGTTTGTGAACTATTTTATATATTTTATAACATTTTGATTTTAACTATTAACCATAAATTGGGTCAAGTTTTTTGCCATATTTTGGAAGCTAAATTTCTACGTAATTTCGGGATGGGTCAAGTTTTTGGCACTCTAACTGAGTTTTTAAATTGACATAAAACACGTATAAAAATATCACACACTAGTGGTACATCAAGTTTTTGGCGCCATTGTCGGGAAGCTTTGGTAAGAACTTTAGAAGAATTTTAGTTAAATCTATAAGACTTAGATTTGGAATTTATTGTATTATTATTTAGTGTGTTTAATTATTGTGTGTTTTTTTAAATGAAAATCCAAAATACAAAATATATTTGTCTTATTAGTTATGTCTTTAGATTTTTTTGCATAGTTCAGCAGCTACAGACCTTGAATTTTGCGATTCAGATTTGGAGAGAACTATCAGAAGAGATTTAAAAAGGCTCCACAAATTTAATGTGGAAATGACAGATCAATGATATAATGAATATTCAAATTTGGATTCTAATGCTAGTAGCTTTAAAAGAGTAAACCCCAAGAGAGTGACAAATTTTCAAGAAGATATTCTTACAATTTAATTTCTCAAGTTGCAAATATTGAAAGGAAGTTAGATGAAAACATAGAAAGTTATCCTCAAGGACCCCCAATTATTGAGGAAAATTCATTTGGACAATGGATTGAAACTGGCCAAAAGATACATAATTCTTATTCTGATTATTACAATCCATGTTGGGAAAAACATTTGAATTTTAACAGGAATAATAATTTTTGAGGAGAAGACCAATTTTGGGAAGATAATCATTTTAATTAGTCATGTAATTGGAATAATCATGGCTATTATAACAATTAACTTTCTTTTCCATATAATTTTAACTTCAACTCTCATAATGAGGAGAAGAATTTATTAGAAGAGGCTGTTATTCAAATGGAGAGTGAGCTGGAGTGTCAAGGGACCGCAATAAGGAATGTGAAAAACCAACTGGGGCAGATTATTAACTCAGTTAATAATCCTCCTACAGTTAACTCCAACCCATAGGATGAGGAGAAGGAATTAATGTTAGAAGAGGTTGTGATTCAAATGAAGAGTGAGCTGGAAAATCAAGAGGTCGCAATAAGGAATATAGAAATAAAAACTAGGGTAGATTATTAATGCAATTAACAATTACCTCTAAAGATTTTACCTAGTGACCCTGAGATAAATCCTATAGAGATGAATGATTAGCAATTTAAAATTATTAAACTAATATTTAGAAGAGAATTCAAGGATATGTTTCAAAAGAACTTTAAGTAGAGAAATGAGGATAAGGAGATTGAAAGACCAATGGAAAAAATTCCTAAGGAATTAAAAAAAAACCTATTTCCTCAACAAAGATAAATATAAAACAACCACCTTAATTTGATCCAGAATCTAAATTATCTAGAGGTAATCCGATCAAAAATTTGGGAGATCATGAAGTATCTTACAAAGATTCTTTTGTTATAAAATTGAAGAAACATATTAATATGAAAATTGAGAAAACCACTAGAATAATATTGGATCTAGAAGGAAATATGAGGATTAAGTAAATGGATCAATCTAAAAATGAAGAGCTAAGCGAAAAATTTTAATTTCAAGACTTTGTAGGAATCCCTAGATCTGAAAAAGATTGGGTGATTGATCAAGGATTTCTTAAATGGAATTTTGATCCATAAGGAATCATTTGTCGGACTGACGACATTAAATAAAGAGCTTTAAGGGAGGCAACCCATAGTTATCATTGTGGTTTGATTTAGTGTGCCTGAGAGTTATGATTGATAGTGTTGTATTGTGTTTGCTTTAATGTGGATTGATTAGTTTAATTGAGGATTAGTAGATGTTTGGATTGTTAGTGGTTGATTAGAATTTTGTGTGTCATGAGGGAGGCGATTCCTTAACTTCTTATTATGGCTAGACTTATATATTCTCTTTTAGTAGTTGAATTAATGAGTCAACTATGACTCGAGTCTCACTCAGACTTAAGTTTTTAAAGAGACATCATTAATTTTAACAATGATAATTCCATCTTAATTTTATTACTTATTTTCACTTACTTTGTTATCATTTGATAGGATTAGCTAACCTGTAACATGTGGATGAAATTACACTATCCTTAACTACTAAAGGTGCTTAATTAAGGGATATGGTGATGCATGGGTTGGTGCTCGAGAACCAATATTTCAGGGAGAATCTTATCTTTGGGATTATAATCTATAAAATCATTTATAAGTACCCAATATATCTGTGTAGTGATTCAATTATAAATTAGAAGTAAGATAGTGAGATGCAATCAGTTAAACGAAGAATTGACCTCATTTATCAGTTGTGTTTGTGTTTGTGTTACAATAATCTAAAGATTTGGAGAAAACATAAATATATATATTCCTATGTTGATACCTATTCTACTTGTTAGACCTTTCTTTTCATTTTATTGAGCATGTTTTAGTTTAGCCTTACTTTCTATTGCATATTGTTCTATCTTGATTAATACTTGTAGATGTTTGTGATAGATAGAATTTCTCAACTGTTTTTCTTCCTGCTTATATTTTTTGTATTGAATGTTATACATGTTAAAAATCAAGTTTGTGGTGGGAAGTAAAATAATTTTAAAGTTAGTATAATTCCTTTTTAGTTTAATATTATTGCAAGCATGTTTTAGTCTTGATTTACTTTCTCCTGCAGTCATTCTTTCTCCTGCAGTCCTGCAGTCATTCTATCCTGATTATGCAAGTATATGAATTTGATAGGATGTTGTAGTAGTTTGTAGATTCAACTATTACTTTTTTTTCTTGCTACATTTTATGGAATCTAGTGTAAAATTTTTAAAAATTCAATTTTGGGGGGATAACAAATTTCTTTTAAAAAAAGAAGCAAACAAAATTTGATTTGGCCTCAATTAACCATATTTTTAAAATTAATTTAACATGACCTTGGATATTAAAGTTTAACTTTAAACGACTATATTTATGCTTGTAAATATAATGGTAAAATTAGGTAAAATTTTCTAATAATGAAGGTTAATTCTAAAGTTAAAGATATTTGGTATGAAAGGATAAAACTATGTCTTTTCTATTTAAATTAAAGAAATTTGTAGTTTTGAAGTATTAATAATTTTTAGAGCTTCATGTAAGAAGAGAAGAATGAAACTTTATAAAAAATCATAAAACTAATATGAATTTATAAAGTAAAGAAAGGTAAAGAGTTTTAACTTTAAGAAGAGGATAGTGAAGTTTAAAAACTATTAAAGGCTATCCAGATATAGTAATCCTCACTTCAAAAAGAAAAAAGAAAAGAAAGGATTGAAAAGATCCTAAAAGAAAAAAAAAAGAAGAAGAAAATAAAAAAAAGAAGGAAAAAGAAAAGAGAAATGAGCGAGGAGAAGCTCTAATAGATGCCAAATAAAAAAATTGGCTTCACTCGAATCAACTTAAGGAAAGGGCTTTATTACATTTTCTAAACTTGTAATGGAGTATTAGTAGCATTACCAGTAAAGTTTTCATGAAGTTATTTTTCATATGAAGGTTCTAAGCATCCTTGATATGATAAATTGAAATCCTTCTTGAAGTGAATAGAGATTCAGAAATCTAAAATCTGATTACTAAGTACTCTTGGACTTAGATTTTGAATCTAAGCTACTAAAGATATTTCTTAAACATATTACTATTTTATTTATTAAACTAAAGTATAGAAGTTTATATATATTATGCTCAATTTTAATGATTTTTAATGGTATCACACTTTAGAGGATGATATTATGCATATTTTTGGTTTCAGGTACAAGAAATAAACTTTTGGAAAGAATGAGGCAAAAATGGTGCAATTAGGAGTAAAAATGAGCAAGAAAGAAAATTTTGACTTGGCACATTTCGATATGTCTTTCTATGCTTAATATATTCAATTTACATTACTCACATGTTTTGAATGAAATTACACTTTAAAGAAAGATTTTTTTCATGCTTATATTTTAGTTATATCTATTAGGAGCGAAACACAATTGAATTGAAGCGAAACAAAGCTGAAACAAATCTAAACGAAGAAAAATGGTTGAGCTACTGCAGAGTGGTGCATGATGTGCCCAAGTCTAGAGAACTGATGCATGCTGCACTAGGGATGAATTTTTGCAGATTAAGGCTATTCAGGAAAAATTTTTGGCAAATTTTTAAAGGGACACTTGTTTTAAACACCCTTTGGAGTGATTCAATGCATCTAGACACTTTAGAAGGTTCTTTTATGAAGGGATATGTCTCTTGGATCAATGGACATGTCATTTAAATTAAAAAGAGTTGACTTTTGGATAGAATTTTGTAGGAATTTTGAATTCTTTTTGGAGGGAGGCAGCCTTTTATAGAAGAGAGGGAAGTCTAGGGCTTGAAGAGGAGTTTTGGGCGTGAGTTTTGGAGGTGTGTGTGTGTGTGTGTGTGTGTGAGTGAGTGTGGTGTTAGAGTAAGAGGAAGAAGAAGGCAAGAGTGAAAAATTCATGGGCTTGGAGATTTTCTTCAGGGATTGTAAGAGGAGAGGGAAGGTGAGAGATTTCTTCTTCATTATATTTCTAGGAGAGAATTGAGAGTGCCTGTAAGGAGAGAAAGTCTTTAAGAGAACTTCTAGGGATTTGCTTGGGAAGGATTGTGAGATAAGTTGTCTTTTATTTCTTTAGTTTTGTAAACTTTTTTTAATTAATGAAATCTGTGTTTTGTCGTATCCTTCTCATGAATACTGAGTAGTCTTCTTTATCCTTCTCCTTGCTTTGAGATATGGTTTTGTGAAGAATTGATTTTATTTTATGCTGTATTAAATGTCAATAATTTGTGATGATTTGAACCTAGATCTTCATTTACTTTTTGATTTAGCCAATTGAAATGTTAAAATGTGTTGAGAAACATATGTTCCAAAAGGGCTATGAATTCTACAACGTGGGGGGAATAAAATTTGATTTCATAGGAGAGTATTTTATCCATGAGGTTTAGTGAAAATAAATAGGGAAATATATTTTGTTGGATGCAGAATTTGAGATTTTAAGGTGACAAATTAAAATCACCAATTTGGTCCAGTTGATTGGAAACTGATGCGAGATTGTTAGCCCTCAAGTGAGGGAGTAGTGGGAGATCTGGAGTGGCAGCAAGTATCATCTTAGCCTAACCATGAAATTAGAGACCAAACTCTGGATTAGTCAAAGTTCCTTATGCACTCCGAAGAGGGTAAAGAATAGGTTTGCTCCTACTTGGCACAAAATAATTTTTATTTATATTTTCAGATGATTTTAATTACTTCACTAACCATATATATTTCTTCACATTGTAAAGGGTAAGGATGCTTTCTTAAATTTAAACTTTTTACCACAAAACATTGTTTAGTCTTAGTAAATTTAATTTTGAAGTTTTGTAAATAGCTTAGTAAAATTAGTTGTTTTAATTACATTTCTATTAGCATTCATTAAACCCATTTTAACTTGTCTTTCTTACTTTAATTTTTATAGTTTGAATATTTTGATTTAATTTATTATCATAAGCATCTTGATTTTCCAAACTAACACTTTAGAGTAGTAGACTAGAATTAGCCTAAGGGATTTATTACTACACTTCTCTGTGGGATATATTTTTAGGTTTTTAGAGAAATCCCTATATTACTTGAAGCGATATGTGCCCTTGCGTAGAACCATTAGTGTGTGAACTATTTTATATATTTTATAACATTTAGATTTTAAATGCTTAATATAAATTGAGTCAAGTTTTTTGCCATATTTTGGAAGCTAAATTTTTGCGTAATTTTGGTACGGGTCAAGTTTTTTGCACTATTACTAGGGATTTAAATTGACATAAAACACATAGAAAAACATCACACTCTAGCGGCGCATCACTTATCACGAAACATAGTCGTGTTGCAGAAAATAAACTCTTTTGCCTGTGTTTTTAAAATGCACCACAACAATTAAGCTAAATCAAACGGACCCAAATAATAAAAAACATTGAATTGTTATCAGGTATTATCAAATCACGGGTGCGCACCAAACAATATTGTCCATTATAAATGACTAAAAATAATTGCATCAGAACACTTTTTTTTTACTCTTTTGCTTCTTTTACAATTTAAAATTAAAGAAAATATTGAAATAATGACAACGTTATTTTTACTAAGATTTTTATGAGTGAATTTTTAATTTTAAGGAAATAAATCAAATTTTTTACTCCAAATACATTTTTAATATGAACTTCAAACTACTTACTTTTATGATTCAAAGGAATAGATTTAGGGTGCACTTGGGGTGGCTACAATTTTTCCATGAAGTAGTTATAAAGTTGTTTCCTAGAGAAGCATCTTCTTAAGAACATTCAAAAAGCTATTGGTAGAGAAGCACGAGTCTTTTTGGGAGATATGATATGTTGCTATTGTTTATAATGAGAAAGCATGTTTTACCCTTACATATGTAATACACTTGAGTAATTGTAGTTTTCAGAATATTACAACAAAAATAATAGAAAGAGGTCATGCTACCAAAAAAATATTTGTACATTGCAAAAAAAAAAACTCTAATACATAAAAACGAATAATTTATAAAAAGAATATAATTACAATAATGAGGACAACCATAATAACTAGCAAACCTAGAATGAGGTTCATCTTCATGTCCTCACAATCAAGTCTTTGGGATGATCTTCTAGTCATGGCAACATCAATTATGACCCGATCACTATCTAGAAAAAATTCATCCATGTCATCAACCAAGCGAAAGGAATCCTAATACTCTAGAGTCCTGTTACTAGGACAACAGTAAATCAAAGCACCAAGTGCCATAGTAGCAGGTTGGAACTCTTGAAATACCTTATGCTTTTGAACTCATAATTCATGTGATTATAATACACTATGGATTCATTTAAGAAAAAAATAAACATGTGAAAGAAAAATTAAAAAAATTAAACTTTTCAATTGGAAAATAAAAGATAGTTATGACACATCAAAAAACAACAATACAGATTCATAGAAAGATAAAGAAAATATACATCCACACATCCAACATACAATTAAAGCATGAATCATCAATAAGAAATTACTACATAAATGTAGTTGATGTGTTCACCAAAGCATCAGTGATTTCTTCTTTTAACTGTATCATCTCTTGCATGTCTTCTCCTTCATAAGTGTTGTACTCAGTCGTACTAAAGTCCTCATCAGGAACCAAAAGTCTGCCCTGATAATGGTTAGCCTCACTAGACATCTACCTTCATCTAAGACATTGAAATCGTTATCGTCTCGAGATGGATGCCTCCATATAAAATTATGGTGTGTTGTTGTTGCAACAACTATCTTCACCTATTTTTTGAAAGAGCGTGTTGGCATATCTCAGAGTATGACTCACTTCTTCTTTCACATACCAAATGCTCTCTTATTGACATTCTGGAATGATGAGTGTCTTTTATTGAAGAGATCATTTCTTGCTCTAATCACGTGGCTATTGTGCTCAAACTGTGGAATGTGATACCTCATGTCAGGAAACGATTTCATGAAATCCCATTACAATGGATATCACAAATTGACTATGTAATATTTTCCTAAATAATAACATTAGTGCACTACCTAAAAAAAGATTCATGTGATGTCTAAAATGTACTAACCTTTGGGAGGCACTGAAAATTTTTATTCATGATGTAGGGTTGTAATTTTTAAAATTTTGCTATCATGAGGAGTCCCTTCCCAACCAATTATCGTAAATAGAAAACACAAGTTGAAATCACACACTGTTAAGATACTCTGTGCAACAACCGCACACCTTCTGATATATGTGATCTTCTTCTCATTAGCAATGTGTGCGTAGACATGTGTATCATTAAGTTCTCCGATGACTTCTTTTTTTAAAAAAAATTGTTAGACAATTATTTCTAAATTTTTTAATGTAATAATGTTAGAATATGTGGATATATGAAGTGTAAACATGACACAATCAATTTTTCATCATAGAAGTGTAAATTATTATTACAAAAAGAAAATTGTAAATAGTAATTACAAAAAAAAAAGAAAAACAATTAAGCAGTCTACTTCCCTAAAAAATAAAATAGGTAAGGAATCCTCCATTTTGATACCAAGGTGGTGAAAGCTTAATGTAGCACATCATCAAAATGAAGCTAAAGGTCCACATACAAGAGGCCAAGAAAGAGCCCAAGAAAGTGCCCAATTAAGAGCCCATTCAAGGCCCATCACATGAGCTATAACAAGAAGAAACTTTTGAAATTATGTTTTATTATTTATATTTCAATTTTGGTTTTTAAAATGTTTGAATTTTTAAATTTGGAGGCTTTTGTGGTCCCCAATCACCCTTCAAATGTTCCTCATCCTTTTATTAACTTTTATATCATTGTAATTACTATAAATAAGGTTGATATTAATGCTTTGAATTAGTTGTTAAATGAAATTTTGACTGAGAATTTTCTCGCTTGTTGATTGGTGGCTTTAAGTCTTGCATTTTCTTTTGTGAGATCAGGTATTTATCTTTTTTTTATTTAAATTATTTATTATCCTCCAAAACTCTTTCTCCCAAACAATTTAAATCACTTCATATATGTCATGATCTTCTTATAATATCAACAAACTAATAACCAAAGCTCAAAACCATTCCAAACTCCTATTCATTGCTCTTGGCCAAGCAAGAGCATATTAAGGCCTATTCATGTTTCCTAACCCTAAACACCATTGTAAACCCATCCAAAATCACCCATATACACCAGATCATAAGTAAAAATCCTAAGTTAAACTTTGATGATAATTCTAACTATTTATTAGTTCTTAAGCCACTTATCTAAAGAGATATTTTAAATTAGCTCAAACTAGCCTAATCTAGACTAGACACAGTATTTTAGCCACCGTTCCCACATAAATATTTTAAAATCCCTCCAAAAATTCTACATTACATCTTTAAACCTAACATCAAACATCAATAACAAGTCTTAGTAGTTTATCTCTTCCAAATGGCCACCCGCCTCTATCATATTTGGTGGTGACACACCAAAATAATGTGCACTTTTCTGTATTAATTTTATGTTTAAATTTGTTCATATTGCACTTTAAAGAAGCCATTTTCATATTTTATTTTAAGTATATTGATTTTAGGCATTTGGAGCAAAAATTAACAAAAAGAGGAAGATTGGAGCCAAAATGAAGCTTTTCAGCATCCCAGCGTCAAAGGTGCTAGAGGCCCCATTATATAGAGAGCTGGTGCCAGAGGCGTCATTTTATAGAGAAGTAGCGCCAAAAGTGCCAGAATTGGCTCCAGAGGCACCAAAATCTAGAGAACAACGCAAAACTTCAATACACTGTCGCCAGAAGTGACAGATATGAATTAAGACGGAGTAAGGTGGTTAGTGACTATTTCTGAGCAGTTCTAGAAGGCTCCAATCAATTCAAACACCCCATGGATTGATTCAATGCATCTAGACACTTTGGCAAGGCTCTTAAATAGAGAGATATGTCTTTTGGATAAAGGGACTTGTCTCTTTGTGTGAAGAGGTGTGCCTTTTGGGAAAAAGGGGGGAATTTTGAATTCTTTTTAAAATTAAGACTGGCCCTAATTAAAAAGAAAGGAGTCTAGAGAAGAGAGGGGGCATGCGTGAGGTTTGAGAGAGAGAAGTCTTGGAGGAAGAGAGGATTTTTCTTCTAGATTTGTAAGAGGAGAGGGAAAGTGAGAGATTTTTTCTTCATTACATTTCTAAGAGAGTCTTGAGTGTGATTGTAAAGAGAGAAAGTGCTTAATGTAAACTTCAAGGGATCTGCTTGAGAAGGAGTGTGAGATAAGTTTTGTTCTTTCCTCTTTTTATTCCGTAAACTTGTTTATATATATAAAATCTATATTTTGTCGTATCCTTCTCATGAATTCTGAGTAGTCTTCTTTATCCTTCTCCCTACAATGAGATATAGTTTTGTGAAGAATTAATTTTGTTATGTAAGGTTTTACATGTCAATAAATTTTAATGATTCAATCTGTGAAGTTCATGTACTTTTTGATCTGGCCAAATTAGATGTTAAAATTTGTTGAGAAACATAAGATCCATAAGGGTTATGCTTTCTGCAACAAAGTAAGAGTCACATTTCTCACCCATGAAATTGAATGTAGTCCATGGGGTTGAGTGTAAATAAATAAGAAAATATACTTTTATGGGCGCATAATAGAAGATATTAAGGTGACAGATTAAAATCCTCAATTTGGTCTAGTTGCTTAAAAATTAAAGCAAGATTGTTAGCTCTTAGAGAGGCAAAAGTGAGAGCCTTGGAGTGGCAGCCAGTATCCTCTCAACCTAACGGTGGCCAATATCCTCTCAACATAACCGCAGATTTAGAGACTAAACTCTTGATTAGTCAATGTTCTTTATGCACTCTCAGAGGGTAAAGAATAGGATTGATCCTATTTGGCATAATATAATTTTTCAAGTATTTTAAATGATTTTAATTACTTTACAATTCATAAACTCATTATATGGGTGTCGGCGTCTTTCTTAATTTTGAACTTTTTGTTACAAACTTTGTTTAGTCTTCATAAGTATACTTTTAAAGTTTTGCAAATAGTTTAGTTAACTTAGTTCTTTTAACTGCATTTCTTTTAGCATACAGTAAATTTACTTTAGATTTGTTTTGCGTACTTAAGTTTTGTAGTTTAAATATTGTGTTTTACGTTATAACTATAAGAATTTCCAGAATTTCCAACTCCTTGTGGGATCGATAATTAGGACTCCATTAAAGCCCTTTATTACTTGAGCAATATGTATATTTGTGTTATTATTATGGTTTGGCAGCTTAAAGCTTTTAAAAGATAAGGGCAAGCCCCTATATTTAATTACATCTTAAATGACCAAAGTCACTTAAGAAGACTCTTGATAAAAGTCAAGAAAGATTATCTTCATGGAATTTCAAAGGGTATGACTCTTTAACAAAAGCGGACGAAGAGGTGTGAAAGGGGATTGGTTCAAATTTGGAACATTTTATTGTAGAACCCAAAGGAAGAAGGACTAGGGGATGTCATGGATCCAGAGGAGAACCTTGGTGACTTCCCAAGCTATCCTAATGTTTGGCTCCAGTTTTGAGGAGAAATATTTAGGTGTTTTATCCT
>NW_018251115.1:1690-2159 GCF_001263595.1 Phalaenopsis equestris | reverse complement strand
AACTTAAAATGCATGTTAAGGCAATTTATGAAGAGCAGGAAAGGTAAAATTTTGGTAATTTTCCTAACCCTTTGTTATATCTTGATGAGTCCTTAAAGGTTTAATTAAGGATGATTTCATTGAGCAAAGAATATTAAATTTAATATGCCTCTGAGGTATCCAACAAGTTAGGAGGGGGAAGCAGGTCCATGCCTCCCTCTCACCAACTGGTGAAAAGCCTCGAGTCCAATTAAACTTATTCTATTACTTAATGGTTCATCCTGTAAATGCCCTTATTACTCAGTAAACCTTGGTGTCTCAATTATCCCTAAGAATAGGATAATTATCACTTATCATTTAATTTGAAAATTATGGGGGTGAAGACCCTTAAAGAGGCAAGTTAATGTAATTTGAACACTTAGCTAAATTTTTAATCCTAATTGGGCTTAGTGGTGCTTCAAGGATGTTTGATTTAGTTATGTTTATTTCT
>NW_018251115.1:0-908 GCF_001263595.1 Phalaenopsis equestris | reverse complement strand
AGTTATATTTTGATTTTTAAAAATCATTTAAGTGTTAAAAGTGGTATTTATCTTTAAAAATCAACTTAAGGTGTCAAATAAACTCAAAATATTTTGAAATTTTTATGATGAGTTCCCTAGATCATAAATCATAGTGGAGATAAAAAATCAAGTCATTTAGATGTTTAAATTTTTCAAAATTAATTATCTTTGTGATTTAGTGTTTGTAAAATATAAGGACATTTGAAATGTCATGACCCATAAAATTATTTCCAAAGGTTTCTCTAATCATGGTGGACCTTCCAAAATCTTCTTAGGATTTTATAACCAATATGCTAATTTCCATGGTTATTTTAAAAAAATAATGTGAAATAACTTGAAAAATATGGGTCTCTGTATAGAAGGCTCCTCTGACTTTGGAAAAATCAGAGAATACTTACCCAGATAGAGGCTACAACATGCTAAAATTCCAAGTCAAGGTGATGTGCCATTATTCATGGAGAATCATATGATTCCAAACAGTGTTTAATTAATTAAAAATAAAATATGCACCAAATGGACTTGAAATTTATTTCACATTATTCTCATTTGTTCACTGAGGAAGTGAGTATTTTTATTTTATTTTTGTGATTTTTCTACACAAAGTTATGAATTTTCTAAGTTAAGGGTATTTAAATAAATAGGAAAAGCCCTATTTATCTATTTAAACAGTGCGTGCTGACTAGATCCTACGCAGCTCCGAAGGCATGCGTGGCGTGCTCTAGTTGGACGCCGTCGTCCACGTAGCTGCTGACTTGGCCCGCGGTTTATCTCCCGAAGCACTGTCTGCTCGATCTCCCCCGTCCATTTGATACACGCTTCATCAAACGACTCTCCGTCATCATCCTTGATAGGATGATCCCGTGACCGTCCACACTAAAATCTTAATA
>NW_018251114.1:6672-7522 GCF_001263595.1 Phalaenopsis equestris | reverse complement strand
CTGCTCCAGGAGCTTCATCACGTACATATGGTATTTGGCTAATCTTGATTTCAGATTCTGTATTGTCCGGCGACTTGCTGGATGACAAGTTGAGAGTCATCATAAATGACAATGTTCGTTATATCCATTGAAATCGCCAACTTCAATCCGGTGATTAAAGCTTCACATTCTACTTCATTGTTGGTACATGGCTCCATTAGGTGGTACGAAAACCTCAATATACCTTTATCTAGCGTAATAAAGATCAAACTGATCCCTGCTATGTCTGGTATAACTGTGCCTGATCCCTTGTCTTTACTGGCTGACGAAGCACCATCGAAGTAAATTTTATTTCTTAGTGTTGTGCACTAGAAAATTCCATCTGTAATATCTGCTCGTCCGGTAACTCGTCATTGAGAGAGGACCCAGCTGGCAGTGGGTGTGGAGTGAGAAAATCTGCTAAAATCTGTCTCTTGATAGCATGGAGGGGCACAAAAGTTATAACAAATTGCAATAAGATCGTTGACTATCTCGCTAAACGTCCGGAGAGTGTTCGTCGGGTCATCAAATACTGCAATGGATTAATTTTCTAAATTAAGGTGATCTTATGAGAAAGCATGTAATGTATAAGCTTTTGAGTGGCAAAAATTAGTTCCAGACAATGCTTCTCAATAAGTGGATACCTTATCTCCATCGGTATTAGACGACAACTCAAGTAGTAGATAGCATTTTCTTTTCCCTCCTCACTGACTTGGGCTAAGAGGGCTCCAAGAGAGTCATCCAAAGCCGCGGTATAAAGTATCAATGGTTTCCCTGGGATAGGGGCTACCAAAACAGGAGGTGTCATTAAATATTGTTTAACGTCCTCAAA
>NW_018251114.1:6373-6661 GCF_001263595.1 Phalaenopsis equestris | reverse complement strand
ATGACGGACAACGAATCCTAGAAATTTCCCGAAGGTGACGCCAAAGGCGCACTTTAAGGGATTCATTTTATGATTATATCATCGTAACCCTTCAAACACAATCCTCAAATCGTACAAATGGTCTATTTTCTGTTTACTTTTGATGACCAGATCAACCACGTAGCATTCTACTTGATTGTGAATGAGGTCGTCAAAAATCTTCTTTATTGCACGCTGATATGTTGCTCTGGCGTTCTTTAGGCCGAACGACATCACTGTGTAGCAGAAGATTCCAATCGGTGTTATGAA
>NW_018251114.1:5864-6225 GCF_001263595.1 Phalaenopsis equestris | reverse complement strand
TTATTCAAATCTCTGAAGTCGACACAAACGCGGATCTGTCCATTTTTCTTTTTAACCGGTACAATATTGGCTAACCACGTGGGGGTACTTCTCTTCTTTAACGAAGTTGGCGTCTATCAATTTATTCACCTCGCTGATGACTTGTTGTTTTATTTCAAAGCGCATTCTCCTGGGAGCTTGTTTTACTGGGGTTACATTCTTGTCCACCCCAAATTTATGGACTGCAACCTCTGCTGACAGCCCTGGCATTTCATCGTAGCTCCATGCAAAGCAATCTTTGAATTTTGCTAATAGTTTGTCAAGTTTCGCAGACTCTTTGTCATCAAGTAGAGAACTTATAATGGAAGGTCGGGGTCGTTCT
>NW_018251114.1:4681-5400 GCF_001263595.1 Phalaenopsis equestris | reverse complement strand
AACCTTTAGAGGGAGAATCGGAGGGAGGTTCATAGTATCCACATAGTGGTTTATCCAATCATTCATTGTTTCATATTCATTCCTCTCTGTATCTTCTAAGGATATCTCATACTGAGGCTTCTTCTGTTTTGTCATCATTACGTCATCTTCAGAACTATCTTCATCACCAATGTTGATAATTGGCTTAGTCCGCTCAACAATTAAATTGATCTTTACTTGTCCGCGTCCCCGACCTCGACCTCGGGTGCGTGAACTAGAAGAACCTCCACCAACTTGTTGTAAGGGAGTTGTAGAAGGTTGTTGAAGCGGAGTAGTCTGGCCTCCTTTTTGTGATCCTTCTGAATCTTTATCTTTGTGTGTCAAAATTTTGCGTAAGAAGACAATCTTCTTTAGAAGTGCGTAGTAGGCAGCATCTTCATTGATACCAACTTTATGCACTGAAAACGGTTGTAGGTCTCCCTTGGTGCAGTTTTCTTGACCATCTTTCCGGTATTTAATGCACTGCTGTAGGGATGATGGAACCATGTTATGCTCATGAATCTACGGTAGACCCAATAGAGCGTTGAAAGAGGTCTCAGCGTCGATGATATGAAATTTAACTGTTGTTACAAGTTCTCCAACCTTCATAAGTAATGAAATTGATCCAAGGGCTCTTTCTCCCTTTTTGTTAAATCCTCTTAACATCATCTTATCGGGGATGAGCTCCTAAACATCGAAGT
>NW_018251114.1:3841-4434 GCF_001263595.1 Phalaenopsis equestris | reverse complement strand
GAGCGTCGTAGATGCTTAGTCGGGTAGGCAACTTCCTAAGAGGTGCTAGCTCGTTGTAGTCTACTTTGTAAGATTCTCCGATTTTGTCTTGATTATGTGGTTCTTTCATTGGCATAGGTGGGGGTACCCCTTTTCGAGTCATTATCTGTTTTCCTTTGTCTGCTGGAGCTGTTCTTGGTGGTAACACCTTCCCATTTCTTCTGTGACTTACTGTGACTTCTTCTTCTTGAGATATCATTGTTGAATCTTCTGGTGTGTCTTTTCCTCTTCGTCGGAAAGATCTAAGTTGATGGCGAGCGGTGCACCATGATGCTCGAGAGTTGGCTATTCGTTATCGGTGTTGTCGTAAGCGATATCGTTGATGTCTTCTTTAGACTTGACAACAAGCTCATCGGATTCAAGTACGATTTGAGGAGCATTTTGGGGATCAAGATCGCAACTAGCTTGGTTATAATCAGTCACGTTATTACCAGAAATAGTCAAAACATAGCCAAAATCACAACCATTATATTCATAAGACCCCGGAGGGACAAAAAGATAATCATACAAAGTCAAGGGTTCGAGGATTTTCTTCCCCGAATCCGAGACAACCA
>NW_018251114.1:478-3685 GCF_001263595.1 Phalaenopsis equestris | reverse complement strand
TTGTTCAGTATCTTCTTGGATGATCTGTTCCATACCTCATTCCATCCTTCTTTGGTATTTGTAGAAGCTTGTCTCAATGAATCTTGTATTCGATTGAGGACCTTCTTGAGTTCATCCTAAGTTGTACTCCATCCATCTGTTCCGACATATGGATCAATTGGGGAGATTGACTCAGTTGAAATCATGTTTATGGAACCCTTTTCAGGTTATCTCAAATACTCCATTGGGATTGTTATATTCTCTTCCTTGAGGTTCTTCTCAAGCCAGTCTTTAAATATGAAACACTTGTCTATAATGTGCCCAAGCAATCGGTGGTACAGGTAATAAATTGGTTCATTCCTCTTATCTACCTATTCGGCTTTCTTTGGATCAGGAAGTTTGAATTCTTTTTTCTTCATCAAGCTTTTGAATCTTTTAGGTACAGCTTCATCTTTGAAGGAGTAAACAACTTTTTGTTGCTCTAACAGGGATATTCTCTTACCCGCTGTTCGAGGTGATCCCTCCTGAGACGGCCGTTGGTTGGATTGACTGCTCTGTTTCTGAGGGTACTGTGAGGAAGACTGACGATGATCTTTTGCATATATCTTTATCGGTTGTTTTCCTTTTTCGACAGTTATGACTACCCCTGATTTCTTTTCGAACACTCTGATCACCTTAGTCTTTTCATGTGGCTCCATGTGCTTCATTTCTTCTTAGAGACTGTTGGCTTTACTGAGTAGCTTCTCGAAGGATTTGATGGTGAGTCCCTCAAGCATGAAAGCTACTAGCCCATGAATGCTTTTAAGTAGAATCTCAATCGCTTGATGTTCCTGTAGTAGAGGTTCACATTTCATGCTAAGGTTTCTCCACCTCAAAATATAGTTTATCAAGGTTTCACTAGGCTTCTGCTTCTCCATCATGAGTTCTCCAATATACACATGATGTTGCGCCCCAACAAATCTTTTCCAAAATAACTATTCCAACTCAGAAAATGTTTTAACTGAACCGTTGGGCAGGTCAGCATACCAGTCAAAAGCAATCCCTGATAAGCTACTGACGAACTGCTAACAAAGTAGAGCTTCGCTATTTTGCTATTTCGCTATTTCTCATGCCTTTCCCCAAGGATTTTAATTACAGTGTGCTGTCTGGGATTTCTTGTCCCATCGAATATCTTGAAGTTTGGGGTCACAAAACCCTTGGGGAAAGGCATGACATCAAACTCCTCCGGGTAAGGTCTACCCTTTAAAATTGATGCACTGCCCTTGGACTGGGCTAAGGCATCCCGTTTCCTTTTCTGGCATGGCACCTGACGGAGGATCCTTCTTTGGTTGTTCATCTTTGTCTGCTGAAGTATCCTCCCTTCTTTCATCTGCGTTGTGTATGTTTTCTGGCTGATTAATCTCTAGAGAAGCCAATCTTGGGGCTCGTGATTGCCCTGAATGGTGGCCATGACTGTCATAGCTGCAGTCATTTCTTCTATTCTTTTCTCCAATAGAATAGCTTGCTCATCCCTGAGGAGGATAACCCTACGTATCTCATCTACAACGTTCTCTTCAGTGTGAGGTTGAGCCTCGTGCGCAGATGTGGTAGCTCTGGTTTCGATCACATGGACATCCATGAAATCTTCCTCCAAGTAATCACTGTAATCAAAATCCTCATTGTCACTATCAATGAAAACTCCGTGTTCTCGAGCCAACTCGAAAATCTCAATCATGAGTTTCTCGACTTTTTCCTCAATTATCGACTCCTTGATTGCTTTAAGATCAGGAAGACCTTGATGGAGATCATCAACCTGTTCTTCCATCTCGCTAGCTATTGTCGCGATGATGTCAAATAATTTACTTCTTGTCCTGCATGCTCACTGAACTGTAGTGGTGCAGTGACCTTGGGTACCCATACCTTCTTCTTCTTTGACGATGATGCCCCAGGATGGGACGTCTTAGTAGAGACATCGGTTTGTCGAGGGAAGGTATGCTCCCCGCGGTGTAGACTGGCTACAATGTCAGTTAATCGTCTTGTCTTTCTTTCAGTGATTGCAGGAATAACGGGTAAACTTCTCAGACCCAATCTTGGCTTAATCGGTCGGCAACCTACGGTCCTGGTGGTGGTATGATTGGTGGTGACCATAGCAGTATCGACTCGGTGTCCCAAACGGAGCCACACTGGAACATGGGTAGGTGACTTTATAGTTAACCTATGAGATTTTCTAGCGGACTTAATATCCTTCAAAATTTCATTCTTCATATGAGGGAAAATTTCATGTCCCACTCGTTTAAGTAATTCACTAATAGAACATCCTTCTTTAGTGGCAAGCCTTCTGAAGACTGCACTAACTCAGGTGATGGGGCTGAATTTCTTTCCCTTCTCACCATGTCCATGAGGTAATAATAATGTGGCAGCAATCTTCCGGATACTCGCATATCCATAAGTATCTGTCAGAGGATGGAATCTACTCCCTCACAGGAGTGGGTAAATTTCCTGTAATACCTCTTCAACTTGATGAGGCTCCTCCTCATCAGGTGTGTTTTTAGGAGTCTGGGCTTTGATAGCCATCCGAATTCTCCTATTGTGGTTCCTCCTTTGAGTTCGGGTCAGTGGTACAGTCCTTGCGCTCGACCCGATTTCAAACACGAGTGGCGGAACAGTTAATCCTTCAGCCCAATCTTTGACAATCATCACTTCTTTCCCCTTGCAGTAGCAGGGATAGCAGGTTTGGCGGATGTCGTGATGGAAACAGCTTTAGCCTTCTTGCCGGCAGGGAAGTCTTGAAGGCAGTGTAAACTGAATTCTGCAGACGGCTCTTGAACTTCCGGGGCAGAGATCTTCACTACCTTGAATGGGGCTTTCCCGAGGATAACCTCGAGGTCTTCAAATCCAGCTCCAAACTTGATGGTGGGAGCGACATTACGGGCGTTGTGGTCCATTGGTAGGTTGCAGGAAAAGGTCAGCATTAGGTAGGCTATTGTAGCGGGCTTTAAAATAGAAAGTTTTAGGGTTAGCTATATGGCGAAAAACCTTGTAATCTTTAGTGCAAGCACTGAAAGTAGAGGTTAATTCGTAGACCAGGCGGATCTCAATTTATGGGTATTTTTTAACATCTTTCTCAAAAAAAAGGTGTTAAATTTAATTAATATTTCAAAGTGCGCGCAACACAATACGATTTGGTTCAATTTGCGAAGTAGTAAACTAAATGTGAAAAGGAGTTGTGAAAAATTTTAGGACCCAGTG
>NW_018251114.1:0-370 GCF_001263595.1 Phalaenopsis equestris | reverse complement strand
CACATGAAAATTTAAAGAGTCTTTAATGGCCTTCTGAACCCCTCTGTTCAAAGATGGTTGAACAGCTAGTCCTGAAGTCCAAAGAGTTAGCTGTACTTTCCCAAGATAGAAATGTGTAAAGTACGCCAATGGAAGAAGGGTAATTTGGTCCAAGAGGGATATGGACATATTACCGATGTGTGAAGTTAATATTCCTTGATTTTTATGGACAGAAAAGCATGTCCCCAGCGGAGTCGCCATAAGTTGTCGGTGTTATTTCGGGTTGGTTTGTGGGGTTGTCCGTAAGAAGCTATCGGTCGCCGGAATCGAAATCTCGTCGCCCGCTTCGAATGTAAGTGGAAGTATGAAATCAAACTGACCTCATATTTTT
>NW_018251113.1:958-12752 GCF_001263595.1 Phalaenopsis equestris | reverse complement strand
CTCTAGGGTTAAGATTGGGTTTGATTTGGCTTTGGCGCTTTTGGTTTTGGGGTTTTCCAGTGACTAGGTCAGCCGACATGGCCAAGGGAGGTGGCCAGGAGGTCAGGTGAGTCAGGGGGAGGCTTAATTATGATTTACCCCCAAGGGTTAGTGATGATGAGGGAGATTTTTTATTAAAGTCCAAAAAAGAGAATGAATCCCTTAATTTGGGGATCCATTGGTCCATAGCATGCTTGGGTGGGTTAAGTGTTGTTTAGGCTGGTCCAAAGGAAGAGCTTAGTGGCTGTGGAGTCACAAATTTGGTGACTTTAGGGTGGTTAGGTCAATTTTGGTGTATAGGTTCAATTTGGGTCCAAATGACCAAAAGTTGGGTTTGGGTTATTCTATCCATGACTTTGAGCCCAATTTATTGATCAACATTGTGTAGATGATTGTAATGAAGAGTTTTGATGAAGGACTGAAATATTTTGAGTTCAATTAGGGGTTCAATTTGAAGGATTTTGGAATCTTGGTCACTTTGGGTATGTTAGGCTAGACTTGAGGCTAGGCAGAGCTAGGCTTGGGCTAAGTCCAAATTAATTGTTTAAAATGGTTAATAGGAATGTAATGAAGAGTTTTTAACATAAATTAGGTGCCAATTTTTGGGTTAGGGCAATCAATTTGGTGGAATTTTGAGGAATGGCCAATTTGGGGAAAAATTGGGATTTTCTTAGATGGGGAAAAGTTGGGATTTTCTTAGACTTAGGTCAAAATTAAATGAAATTGAGGATTCACCAAGTCCAATTTAAGGTCAATTTTGATGTGTTACAATATTATGAAGAGTTTAGGATTCAAATTGAGGACAATGGAGTAGGCCATGGGGTTGAATTTGGTGATATTAAGTCATAGGACCAAAATTAGGGGTTTGACCTAAATCAAAATTGGGCTCAAAGAATGGGCCTATTGAGCTTGGATTTGGTCTAAATTTGTCATATGGAAGGTAAATTTAAGTTTAGTATTGAAATTGGGGGGCGATTGGGACCAAATTGATGGACATTTGAGGTAAATTTGGGGAAATTTGGCATTTAAAGACAATTTGGGGGTTTTGGTCAACATGATCAAATTGGTCAAATTGGGTCCAATTGAGGGGTCTGAATGGGTTTTGGAGACATTTGGAGTGATTTTGGAGGTTTTGGGAGAGTTTGTGGTGCAAGAATTGGTTTTAGAAACATTTGGAGTGATTTTGGAGGTTTTGGGATAGTTTGTGCAATTTTTGGGATATTTTGGTAAATTTGGCATTTTCGAGTAGTTTTGGGTAATTTCGATATTTTAAAAAGGTTTAAAATTATTTTGGCAATTTTGGGGATATTTTGGTAAATTAGGCATTTTCGAGTAGTTTTGGGTAATTTCGGTATTTTAAAAAGGTTTAAAATGTTAAAATTATTTTTGAACAAGTTTGGACATTTTGGATGGATTTGGGGATTTTGGGAATTTTGGCCAAATTTAGGTCTCCAAGGTTATCTAGGTACCAAGTTGGATATTTTGGTAGAATTGGGGTGCGAACCACCCTATATGAGTCGTGGACCAATGTAATCCTCATTTGGGTCCTCTATGTACTGGTCTTAACTAAACCCTAGCCTATGGCTAGTGGATTTAGGGGACAATCTACATGATTCTCCCAAAAAATCAAGGATCAAAGTCAACAAATACTGGGTTTAGGCTTGTGAGGGATTGTGAGTGAGAGTGAGTGTAGTGAGTGAAAGTGAGTGCCTTAGCCCCAGTAAGCAAGGTCAACCCTAAGGTCAAACTGTCCTATCGGGACTCATCTTGAGCTCCCCCATACTGACCCCACCTACTAAGTGCTAGAGGTTAGGACATATATGTAGAGCTTCAAGTTGAGCAAAGAGGAGTGTAGAATTTCTAATGGTGAGGGTTCATTTTCTAGTTTTCTAAGAATAGTCAACAGGTTATGGTTAGACCTTAGGCTACTAAAAAGGGAAGCTAAACCTCAACCCAAGTGAGGTCAACATGTGGACCCCCAATAGGTGTAGTGTGTTGGGCAAGCATACCGCACATATTGGCGTTGACCGATGAGATTGGCAAAGCCAACATAGAATTCTAAGTCAAACTGGGCAAGCATACCGCACGTATTGGCGTTGACCGATGAGATCGGCAAAGCCAACATAGACTTCTTAGTCAACAGACCTAGAAGGAGGTATAGAATTGTGTGTGCTATTTGTTTTCACTAGGGAATTAACATGTGAATATTTGACCGAAGTCAAGAAGTAGGAACTCTTGTTGGGGGCTGGAGAGTGGGTTTCAAATTATCATGTTTTTGGTGTTTAGAGAGGATGAAAATCAGTATGTAAGTGTTAACCCTGGGGTGGGAATTGAAATTTAGGTTTCAATTCAAAAAAGAGAGTCAGAATTTAGGTAACAACCTCAAAATAAGGGAACTAGAATTTTAAGAATTGATCCCAAAATGAGAATTAAACTTTAGGTATCAATCTCAAGAGAGAGTGGGAAGTTAGAAACCGACCTCAAATGGAGGGAATCAGAAGTGAAGGACTGACTCTAAAAATGAGAATTGAAAGTTAAGGATCAATCTCAAAAAGAGGATCAGAAGTTAAGGACCGATCTCAAAAGGAGGGAATCAGAAGTTAAGGACTGATTCCAAAAATGAGAATTGAAAGTTAAGGATTAATCTCTAGAGAGAGTCAAAAGTTAGGGACCAACCTCAAAAGGAGGGAATCAGAAGTTAAGGCCTGATTCCAAAAATGAGAATTGAAATTTAAGGATCAATCTCTAAATAAGAGAGTTAGAAGTTAGGGACCGACCTCGATAGGAGGGGGACTCAGAAGTTAAGGACTAATTCCAAAAATCAGAATTGAAAGTTAAGGATCAAATCTCAAAAGAGAGTCGGAAGTTAAAGACTGATCTCAAAAGGAGGGAATCAGAAGTTAAGGACTGGATCAAAATTGGGAATTAAAAGTTAAGGATCAATCTCAAAAGAGGATCGGAAGTTAGGGACCGATCTCGAAAGGAGGGAATGAGAAGTTATGGACTCATTCCATTAGGGACTGATTCTAAAATGAGAATTAAAAGTTAACGATCAATCTCAAAAAAAGGATTGGAAGTTAAAAACCAACCTTAAAAGGAGGGAACCAGAAGTTAAGGACTGATTCAAAAATGAGAACTGAAAGTAAATGATCAATCTCAAAAGAGGATCGGAAGTTAGGGACCGATCTCGGAAGAAGGGAATCATAAGTTAAGGACTGATTCAAAAATGAGAATTGAAAGTTAAGGATCAATCTCAAAAAGAGGATCGAAAGTTAGGGACTGATCTCAAAGCGAGGGAATCAGAAGTTAGAGACTGATTCCAAAATGAGAATTGAAGGTTAAGGATCAATCTCAAAAAGAGGATCGGATGTTAGGGACCGATCTCAAAAGGAGGGAATCAAAAGATAAGGAGTGATTCCAAAAATGAGAATTGAAATTACAAAGAATTTGTGGTGTTGAACTCATAGATATGTGTTATGTGAAAAGGTTGAAATTGTTGAGGAAAATGTGTAAAATTTTGTGAGGTTTTATGTAGAATGTGAAAATTCACAGGAAGTGAAGAGTTAATCTAGATAAGAATAGTCGTGCTGTGCGAGCAAAGAGTAAGTGACCTCAAAATTGTGATAATCGACTCAACAGATTTGTTTTCTTTTCTTGTTGTTTTAATAATTTTTAATTTTCAAAATATGTTTTCCAAAATTTAATTTTAGTAGTGGCTTGACCAATGTGAAATTTCACAAGGAAGTGAAGAGTTAATGTCGATAAGAATAGTCGTGCTGTCCGAGCAAAGAGTAAGTGACCTCAAAATCGAGATAATTGACTCAACAGATTTGTTTTCTTTTCTTGTTGTTTTTATAATGTTTAATTTTCAAAATATGTTTTCCAATATTTAATTTTAGTAGTGGCTTGACTAATTTTTAAAAGAGTGTTTTATTTAAACTTTATTATTAAGTTTTTATTGTTTTGTTCCTTGTTCATTGTAATCTCAAATATTTTTGTTTGGAATCTCAAATAATGTATGGTTTGTGGCTTTTATCCATCACACCAAAAAAAGACAATTGAACAAATAGACTGAAAAAAAGATTTCATTAATCTACTCCAATAAATGTTACAGATTAAGTGTAGGCCAAAGCCTCAAAAAGTACAATTATGCTGACTGCATCAAAGTACATCCAAAAATATCCCATGCCAAACACATATCATAGGTTGAGCATGTCTAATGTGCTGTAACAGAAATGCAATAAAAAAGAATCCTCTGAGTGTATGTATCTTGTGAGGCGAGCTACGAATAGAGCTGACCATCTAAACCATGCTCCCGGATAAGCGTTCCCTTTACATGTGCTTAGAGGTGCAACCCTCTCATATCTTGTATGGCAGTAGTTCTTCCAGCTCCGGGTCTGGTCGGAATCCATATGGCATATTGTTATCATCCATCCTCAGAAAAGTCACAGACACCCTGCGCTGTCGCACCCCTGGAATGTAATGTTTAGCGACGTCTGCTCCGTTTCCTTTAAGAACTAGTACTGAACTAAGAGGAAGAAAAATTTCCATGGACCCTCTGAATTCACCAGGGCCAATAATATCTATTAATTTTCTGAATAGAATGTTGCTCTTGCTTAAAAATGAGACAGTGCCTCAAAGTCATGATGGTCAATGTGCGGAGGTATGCAGTCTCCTTCATCATATATATTGATAATATAGCTGTTACGAATACACTCAGCTGGCAGTATCCTCCATCAGACCATTCTTTTAATCATCCACTTATCATAGGAGGTATTGGGTCCACCTGATCATATCTTAGAATCCCAAGACTGAGGAGCATTTCCTTGTCTATCGTTGGTGAAGTTGTAACAGCAGTCACACTGTATAGTGAACTTGCCCTTTCCTCACATCCACTTTCTTGGCTCGGAATAGGTTCTTTCTATTAGCAGAATTTCTTAACCTATGTCTCTTAAATTAAAAATGAATTCAAGAATATTTCTTTCATTTCTCTTGGAGAAGACCTTGGTGTATAGCTCTAATTTGTCTAATATGTTGATGAACCTACCTTGCACTTCTTCATTGAATTCAAAGTCTCTATTGCTTGCCTTGCTTATCTTGTAGTATTCTGTGGTACTGATGATTAGTGGCTGTCAGGGATGTTCCCTCATTTCAACGTTGATGGGAATCCAGGCTGGTGTTATAATTGTCTGCGTGGAATGTATGACTCCGCGTTCGACGGGATATATGGCTCTGTACCCAATGGGACATATGGTTCTACATCCATCAGGTAATTAGTGGTTTGAAATCCATCATCAGAGGATACATATTCCTCTAAATTGCTGTAGGGCTCTAGGTGGAGGACACTGCAATCTAGGCACTCCATGAATGCCCCTATGGCTGACGTACGTGCTGGAATTTCGACGTTACAAGTCTGGAAACCCGTACAAATAACATCTTAAGCTAGTAGTATTTTTGGCTCTGTAAAAAATCCTGAATCATGGTCTATAGTAGGCAGGCTGGAAGAGGTCTCTCTCATGCCCATTTCCTAGATTTCCCCTTCAAAGATAAGGGTGAGCTAGTTCTCTACCTCTTTCTGGTGTCTCCTCTCCTCGCATAGGAAAGACCTATATTTTTGGCAACTAGCATTTCTGCACTGAGTCCTCCGTAGTGGTGCATCTAGAATTCTTTCATTATCGGCAGGAACCAGGCCTCAAGTCAGCATAGCTATCATGGAAGGTAGGCGATTGATCCCCTCCATCACTTTCTCCTAACGGCTGACAACATCCATCAGAGGATCCTCATAGTCCATGTCGACTTGGCTAAAGTCCATGTCAAAGTTTATGGTGCCGCCCCTCGGCGCCCTTTCCTCGTTGAGTGTGAGGTTCCAACCATCTTTAAAAGCAAAGATCAACCTCTAGCCTGACATTTCTCTACAGATGATAGGGAAAATATCAGTGAGTTGAAACAAAGTGTTTGTTAAAGAAAATTTTAGTTTTATGTTCGTGAGAAAACCATTTGTTTATGCGTATATTTCATTTAATTTAGTAGAATATCAAGTTTAAAAAAGAGAAAATTGAAGTGTGTAATTTAAGAAATTTTCATTAAATTTAGGTTAATTTTATTACAAAATTTTGTTCGCAATCATAGACAATTGGCCAAATAGATAACCCATAACAACTAAAATTTTGAAATTTCAGATCAAGCGATGTCAAGCAATGTCAGGTTGCGTAGTATGACTTCAGGTATCGTCCGTTAATCGGTAGCATGAGTCTTTCACCTAAGAAATCCACTAACTGGTAAGCTCCTCCTGCATAGACCATTTCAACGATAAATGGTCCCTCCTAAGTTGGGTCAAATTTTCCACCTATCTTGCGGTGTATAGGCCTTTTGAGCACGAGGACAAGGTCACAAACTTTTAATGCCCTTGGGAGGATCAATTTTTCATGAGCTTGTACCATCTTTTCCTGGTAAAGTTCCAAATACTGTTGTGCTTCAAGTCATTTTCCCTCAAGGCTCTCTAATTCTTCAAGTCTAACTTTTGCACTTTTTTTCATTGTAAGTTGGTTAGCGACAGCGACTCTGAGAGACGGCATCTTAACTTCTAATGGTAGTACGACCTTGTATCCGTACACGAGCATGTAGGGTGTGCACTGAGTGGGAGTCCTGAACGTTGTCCGATAAGCCCACAAAACTTCTACTAACTTGTTGTGCTAATCTCTCTTGTTTTCATCCAGTGTTTTCTTTAAAATATGTACCAATGTCTTATTGAAAGGTTCAGCCAGGCCATTTGCTCTGGAATAGTAAATTATAGAGTATCTCTAATCTATCCCGTACCGTTTGACAAATCAGATTGTTCATTTTGGTGCTCTTGAAGGGGGTCCCTATATCGAAGATTATTCTTCGTGGTACTTCAAAATGGTAGATGACTTGGCTTTTGAAGAACTAAAGAACGTGTTATGTTGTGAGCTCTCGTAACGACACTGCCTCTACCCATTTGGAGAAATAAGCTATAGAAAAAAGTATTGTGTCCTTTAGAAGATGGAGGGTCTATCGGACCTATTATGTCTATGCCCCAACACTCAAATGGCCACGAGGCCACAGTTGGGTGTAGCACATTCGGAGGTTGGTGCAAGACCATCCCATGCACCTGGCACTGGTGATATATTCTCGCTGTATCCATGTAGTTGGACATCATTGCTGGCCAATAATATCCAAGTCTTTTGATCTTAAGTTTAATCTTCGGCCTTGACTGGTGAGCGTCACACAATCCGACATGCACTTTCTTGACAATATTTTATGTTTTGGCTTTGCTTAAACATCGTAGCCACAACTGGTCAAACGATCTTTTGTAGAGGACATCACCCACTAAAGTGTATGACATAGCCCTTTTTTGAATGTGATGTGCTTCAGACTTGTCCTCTGTTAGCTTCCACTATGCAAATATTCTATTAATATCTTGCGCCAATCTTCGTTGATGTCCGCAACTGTAATTATCGTTTCTTCTTCTTTCTTGAGTTTGTGTAGGGTTTCGAGGTTGATCTGAGACAAAACATATCTTCCTTGGACTGTGACATCAATGGAATCCTCTGAGGGACATGTCAATTCTTTTGTGAGTTTTGCTAGAGCGTCAGCATGAGAATTATCTCCCCTAAGAATCTGGTAGAAAGTTACATTGGGAATCTGCTCCAGCATCTTTATTGCTTATCGGTGATATTCTGCTAGTCTTGGTTTCAAAATCTTGTATTGTCCGGAGAATTGCTGGATGACGAGCTATGAATCTCCATAGATGACAATATCTGTTATATCCATTGAGATTGCTAACTCTAATCCAGTGATTAATGCTTCATATTCTGCTTAATTATTTGCACGACTCTGTTAGGGTATAAGAGCCTTATCTGGCATGATGAAGATCAATCCAATACCTGCTTTGCCTGGTATAACTGTGTCCTTTCTGGCTGGAAAAGCTTCATCAAAGTACATTTCCCAACACTGCGCACTGAAGAATTTCATTTGTAGTACATGTTCATCTAGTAGTTCATCATTAGGATGGGACTCAGCTGGAAGTTGGTGTGCAATGAGGAAGTCTGCTGAAATCTATCCCTTGATAACACGGAGGGGAACAAAAGTTATATCAAACTACAATAAGATCATCAACCATCTTGCTAGACGTCTGGAGAGTGTTGGTCGGGTCATTAAATATTACAATCAATTAAATTTTGAAATTAGGGTAATCTTATGAGAAAACATGTAATGTCTAAGCTTTTGGGCAGCAAAAATCAAGGCTAGACAATGCTTCTCAATAGGTGGTTACCTTATCTCCATCGGTATTAGGCGGCAACTAAAGTAGTAGAGTGTGTTTTCCTTACCCTCGTCATTGACTTGGGCTAGGAGGGCTTCAAGAGAGTCGTCTAAGGCTGTGGTATAAAGTATCAAAGGTTTCTTTTGGATAGGGGTTGCCAAGGCATGAGGTGTCGTTCAATATTACTTAACGTCCTCAAATGCCCGCTGGAATTTCTCTTCCCAAATGAAGTTAGCGTCCTTTTTAATTAATGTCGAGAAGGGCTGACACCTACCTGAGAGATTATAAATAAAGCGTCTTAGATATGCCAAATTTCTTTGGAAGGAACGTAGTTGTTTCAAGGTTTTGGGAGGAGGCATTTACAAGATAGCTTTAATCTTATCCAAGTCGATCTCGATCCCCTGATGACGGACAACAAATCCTAGAAATTTCTCAGAGGTAACGCCAAAGACACACTTTAAGGGATTCAGTTTAAGGTCATATTATTGTAACCGTTCGAACATGATCCTCAAATTGTATAAATTGTCTATTTTTTATTTACTTTTGATGACCGAATCATCAACGTGGCATTCCACTTGATTGTGAACGAGGTAGCCAAAAATCTTTGTCATTGCACGTTGATATGTTGCTCTAGCATTCTTCAACCCAAAAGGCATCACTATGTAGCAAAAATTTTTGATTGGTGTTCTGAAGGCTGTAAGTGCTGCATCTTCGGGAGCCATCTTGATTTGGTTGTATCCTGACAATCCGTCCATAAAAGAGAAGATTTCATGTGTAGAAGGGGTGTCCACCATCATTTCTGATATCAGTAATAGGAATTCTTCTTTTGTACATGCTTTGTTCAAATCTCTGAAGTCAACATAAACACGTATTTGTCTATTTTTCTTCTTAACTGGGACAATGTTAGCTTACCATGTGGGGTATTTCTCTTCTTTTACAAAGTTAGTGTCTATTAATTTCTTCACCTCGGTGATGACTTGTTACTCTATTTTGAGGTGCATCCTTCTAGGAGCTTGTTTTACTGGGGTTATATTCTTATCCACCCCGAGTTTATGAATTGCAGCCTCTTGTTACAATCCTGACATTTTGTTATAACTCCATGCGAATCAATCATTGAATTATGTTAACAATTTGATCAATTTTAAGGATTCTTCAATGTTTAGTAGAGAACTTATAAATTTAGGTCAGGTTGCTCTTACGTCCCGAGGTTAATTTCCTTCAGTTCATCAATAGTTGATTTAATTTTCACCTCAAATTTTGGCGGAGCATTTTCTATTAGCTGATCAATAGAGTCATCCTCCATATCGAGGCAATCCCCTTCTGATTCACTAGTAACAATCATACAAAATTTTGAATCATCGACTGGCCCGACTGTACCAAATTGAAGACCATCTTTGGAGTTGAGAGTTTGACTTTCAACATTCAATAATTTTTCAAAATGTTTTAGTTTATCTTCAAAAGTTGTAAATTATCTTTTGGCATTTGTTTTGGCAAATGTCCCTGTTGAATTAACCTTTATACACAAGGCAAAAATAACCAAAAGGCAATTCCATTAATTCATTAGGATCACCATCCAAGTTTAAATGACTTTCAAGATTAGTAGAGGTAGAAGCACGATAAAACTTGATCGGCTTTGAACCAGTGCTATGGACATCCTTGAACTCTAAACTCTCGATCTTTTGAGGGAGAATAGGAGTAAGGGTCATGGTGTTCACATAGTGGTTTATCCGATCATACATCACCTCATATTCACTTTTTTCTGCATCTTCTAAGGATATCTCGTATTGAGGTATCTTCTGTTTTGTCATCATTATTTCATCTTCGGAATTGTCTTCATCACCAATGTTGATGGTTGGCCTAGTTCGTTCGACAATTAAGTTGGTTTTCCTCGTCCACATCTGCGGCCTTAATCTCGGGTGTGCAAACTAAAAGAACGTCCACCAACTTGTTGCAAAAGAGTGGTGGAAGATCATTGAAGCGTAGTTGAATGGCCTCATCTTTGTGATTTTTCTGAATCTTCACTTTTATTTGTGACAATTTTGTGAGAGAAGATAGTTTTCTTCGGAGGCACGTAGTAGGCAACATCTTCATGAATACCAAATTCATGAACTAAAAATGGTTGTAAATCTCCCTTGATGTAATGTTCTTATCCCTCTTTATATTATTTAATGCATTGGTGTAGAGACGATGGAACCATGTTGTGTTCATGAATCTATGGTCGACCCAATAGAGCATTGAAAAAGGTCTCAGAGTAGATGATATGAAACTTAGCAGTTATTACTAACCTTCATAAGCAATGTAATGGATCCAAGGGCTCTCTCTCCCTTTTGGTTGAATCCTCTTAGCATCATTTTATTGGTCGTAAGTTCATGAGCTTCAATATCCAAATAGGTTAATTTTTTTAGATTCATGAAGTTGAGTGATGCTCTAGGATCTACTAAAACTCTGAACAACATAAATGACGGAGATGTAGAGTGGACGGTTGTGGTCGGCGGTACCGAGCAACAAGTCTTCATCTGTGAAGCTTACCCCAGTCTATTCTTTCAATAAACAAACTTCATATAAGGATGTGCTGGCCAACTGAGCTAAGTAAATTACTAGGTCAAGCAAATTTGTAACCAGAGACTCTCTCATCTTCTTTGATAGGATCAGAGCATCGTAGATGCTTTAATTGGCCTGCAACTTTCCAAGACTAAGATGTACTAGCACGTTGTAGTCCACTTTGTATGACCCTCAATTTTTTTCTTGGTTATGTGATTCTTCCAATGGCGGAGATGGAGGTAGCTCTTCTCGAGTTACTATTTCTTTCCTTTATCCATCGGAGCTGTTCTCTGAGGTAACACTCTCTCGCTCCTTAAGTTCACTTCTGTGATTTCTTCTTCCTGAGATACCATTGTTGAACCTTCTAGTGTTTCTTCTCTATCGTAAAGATCTAAGATGATGGCAAGTGGTGCACCGTTGTGCTCGAGGATTGGCTCCTCACTCTCGGAACTATCGTAGTTGGTATTTTTGATGTCTTCTTCGGTCTTGGTAATAGGTTAATCAAACTCAAGTACGATTTGAGGATCGTTTTGGGAATTGAGATTGAGGCTAGATGGGTCAAAATCAATTACATTATAACCAAAAATAGTTAAAACGTAGTTGAAATCACAATCATTGTATTCATATGACCCCGGAGGGGTAAAAAGATAATCAACAAAGTCAAAGGTTTGAGGATTTTCTTCCTCAAATCTAAGACAACTAAACTAATAGAGGCAGCCCCTATCCTACCCTCGTGCTATCTGACCAGAGAAAAAATTGTTGATATTTTCATACATATTTTATTTTTGATGATATTGCACTTTAAAGAAAGATATTTTTGATGTTTTGTTGCAGGAATGATAAATTAGGGTCATTAGAGCAAAAAGATGCAAAAGGAGCAAATTTGGAGCGAAAAGGAAAAAAATGTAGAGATTTGACCTAGGCCGCTGACGG
>NW_018251113.1:0-418 GCF_001263595.1 Phalaenopsis equestris | reverse complement strand
TCTCCATGTCTTGAGATTTGTGAAATGGTGATTTGAATTAGTGAAGCCATGAAAATGTTTAAGAAATTGTGATGATTTTTTCACTTCGATCTTAATTTACTTTCAATCTGGTCAATTGATTTGTTAAAATATTTTAAGTTTTACAACTAAATGAAGGATTACATCCAAGATTCAGGGAGGTTAATGCCCTTGGAAGTTTGGTGCAAATAAATAGGGAATAATATTATTGGGCGTACAATTGGAGATTTTAGAGTGATAGACTAAAATCCCCAATTTCGTCCTATCATTTGGGTGCTGAAGTGTAGATGTTAGCCCTCAGGTGAGGGGAACGTGGGAGATCCAAACTGAGAGTCGGTATCCTCCCAGGCTAGTCGCAGATTCACTAAACAAGCATAGGATTAGTCAATCTTCTTTATGC
>NW_018251112.1:69592-69855 GCF_001263595.1 Phalaenopsis equestris | reverse complement strand
GCATGGAATCAACCAGGGAGTCGTTTATGTGCGAGATAAATGGATAAAATGTGCGAGGTAGATAGATAACTTTTACTCCTTCACGGATCAATGAATTATATATGATCGAGAACGATCCTGTCTTCCATTATTCCAACTTCGTCCCGATAAGAAACCAGATGAATGAGATTTATCAATATTTAACAGACGAAACTGAAGACTGGGAAATGAGAGAAAATGGGTATGTTAGTTTTTCTGCGACACTCCTAAATCCTGTTTCAAAA
>NW_018251112.1:68316-69498 GCF_001263595.1 Phalaenopsis equestris | reverse complement strand
CCGATCGATATTGGATCAATAATTGTGAAGTTGGTTTTAGGCCTGATCGTTCATGGATCAATTTATGGGCTTGGACACCCTTCCAAAATTTTCTCACTTTGCAGTTAGTTCCAAGTATCCTATGAAAATTGGGAAAAGGTACTTCTACCTTGGAAGCCTTTGGACCCAACTGAGAGATTCCCAACTTTTGAAAATGAAAATGACGTGACTATTATGATAGATCAATCATCTCAGAATTCACTGTCGATTCAACCTTTAGTATTGGACATGACTCTGGTGATCCTGTGGAGAATCAAGAAATTTAAGAAGGAGGAATGCAATTAATAATATCTATGATTTCTTCGATCATCTAGACTGGAGGATGAAAGAATATTTTTCTCACTCTGCATATATAGAAGATAGTTCGATACAGTTGATGAGGAGGATTAATTAGAAACGATCCTGTCTTTTTCTAGTAGTGTTCCCATGAAGTTCCTATCATTTGAATATTCTAAGTAACTTAATATTGCAACATATAGTCATTCTTGAAATGAATAGAAGACGAGAACTCTTAAACTTGATGACTAGATACTCTTGTAGCTACAGAGTTAATTTAATTACTTGAATTTTTTCTAAAAATCTGACTATGGTATTTATCTAAATCAAACTTATAGTATTTCTGAATTGAAACTTTACTATAATAGATCATAACTTTTACATTGTGCTAAAATTACTTGAAGACAAGTAATAGTTAAGTTTGGGGGATTTTGACCAAAGGAAAATATGTTGAGATTTTCATACCTATTTTATACTGTTTTTAATGATATTGCACTTTAAAGAAAGGTATTTTTGATGTTTTATTGCAGGAATGATGAATTAGGGTCATTGGAGCAAAAAAATGCAAAAAGAAGCAAATTTGGAGCGAAAAGGACCAAAATGTGAAGATTTGAACTAGGGCGCCGACGGCGCTGACGATAGATTTTTCCCAAGACTCTAGATTTAATTCACTTAGAAAGCCCAACAATGATGAGGAGGATGAAATTGATAGAAGAGGATTATACTGAAGAATTTCCATACCGACCCTTCTATAACCTTTTCGTTCATGTGCAACCAACGAGTGATCTCAGAGGAGAATCTAGTACTGAGTCTGAAGAATAGTAGATTTATATTGCTACATGTCTGTCTATGTGTGTAATTTGATTT
>NW_018251112.1:67162-68293 GCF_001263595.1 Phalaenopsis equestris | reverse complement strand
TGCTTTAGAATTATGTTTTTAGATCTCTGTATAGTTGAGACTAAGCATAGGATGTTTTGTTTTCAGCAATTTGAGTGTTGTGGATTGCGACGCTGAATTAAAGTATTAAAGTTGAGAAAATACAAACTTAAGTGTGTTATGTAACGTAAATTGTAACTCTTGGAATTTATATATAATTGTGATGTTTTGTGTTGTGAAAGTTTACTTCTGATAAGTACATAATTTAATCACTTAAAATTATGTCTATAATGATTGAATGGATGTCGTTGAGGCTTGAAATTGATCGAAATCGCAAAAATCCGAGAATTGAACCAAATCAATAGAGCCGCCGACGACGACCCCGACGCCGCCCACAACGTACTTTTCCCGAGACTTAGAATATAATTTCAATAGAGCGCACCGACGGTGCCAAATACTCTGCTGACAGCGAGATCCCAAAAAAACACCTTTAACCACAATTTTGACCAGTCAACCGCCACTATTCATCATCCCCTTCCTCTGAAAAATGTGATTTTTGAACCATAGTTGACCTAGGGAGTGAGAGATCTTGGATTGGGAGGCAATTTCAAGGCATTTAGACACCGGATTGGATCATCTTTAGGTAAGAGCTTCACTCCAAACTAAAAATATTTGATTTTCACCATGAATTTCTTCCACATTGAGGAGATCCAAAAAATTTGAGAATGTCAAGAAGATATTGGGAAGAAATTATTGGAACTTAGTATTGAACTCTCAGAATTACTCTTGGAATTCATTATTTGCACATTTGAAGTATATTTTGGAATTTTTTTATAATTGTAATTATATTGAAATGGCTCCACGACAAAAGAGATGACTTGAGTTTGACGAGTCTCACTTCGTCAATGCAAAGGCTCAATCAATATTTACTTCAATATTTGAAGGAAAGAAGTGTATACAAGATCAAGTTTTTGAGAGTCTGGGAGGAGAAATTAAACAAGTTATTACCGAGTGGAGGTGGGAAAACTTCTGTTACACCACCAATAAGGCTGGTGCAAATATTGTAAAAGAATTCTATGCCAACGTGTTCTATTCTGAAGACGGAATCGTTCAAGTGTGGGGATTTCCTGTTGAATTTAATGCCGCCCGCATTAACACCTTTTATGAAGTCCG
>NW_018251112.1:65357-65612 GCF_001263595.1 Phalaenopsis equestris | reverse complement strand
CTCAATGATGTAAAAGCTATGAAATATTTATAAGGTAAAGGAATGCTTTGAGTTTCAAATTTAAGGAAAGAAATGTGATGTCAAAATCATTAAAGGCTATCCAGATATAGTAATCATCACTTGAAAAAGGAAAAAGAAAGGATTGACAACAATCCCTGAAAAGAAAAGAAAAATATATAGGATTGAAAGCAATCCAAATGGAAAGGAAAAGAGAAACAAAAAAAATATGAAAGAGAGGAGAAGCTTGAGGAGATG
>NW_018251112.1:64090-64911 GCF_001263595.1 Phalaenopsis equestris | reverse complement strand
TGATATTGCACTTTAAAGAAAGGTATTTTTGATGTTTTATTGCAGGAATGATGAATTAGGGTCATTGGAGCAAAAAAATGCAAAAAGAAGCGAATTTGGAGCGAAAATGACCAAAATGTGAAGATTTGAACTTGGGCACCGATGGCGCTGACGATAGATTTTTCCCAATACTCTAGATTTAATTCACTTAGAAAGCCCAACAATGATGAGCTTGGCGGTTATGTCCAACAATGCATTGGATGAATATGAGTTTTGGAGGGGTTCTTAGGCAACTCTTGGGAAAACTCATCCACATCTTTAAAGAGAAGACCTTGACCGAAAATAGAAGAGGGGGAGGTTCAAAATTGAAGTGTGGAAAAAGTGTAGAGAGTCTAAATTGTGAGGAATTCTTCGAGAGATTGTAAGAGTGGAAGGAAAGTAAGAGATTTCTTCCTCCTTGTCGCTTCGAAGAGGAATTCTTTTGTGTGCTGTAAAGAAAGGAAGAGATTCAGAGGAACTTCGAGGAATTTGCTTGGGGAGAAATTAGAGATAACTTTATTTATTGTTGTAGTTTGTATGAGTTTGATTTATATATGAATTCCGAGTTTTGTTGGATTTTTCCCATAAGATCTGAGTAATTTTCTCTTTCTTTCTCCTTGTCTTGAGATTTGTAAAATGGTGATTTGAATTGGTGAAGCCATGAAAATGTTAAAGAAATTGTGATGATTTTTTCACTTCAATCTTAATTTGCTTTCAATCTGGCCAATTGATTTGTTAAAATATGTTGATTTTTACAGCTAAAGTGAAGATTACATCCAAGATTCAGGGAGGTCAAAGCCCTT
>NW_018251112.1:53906-63960 GCF_001263595.1 Phalaenopsis equestris | reverse complement strand
CATCAAACGAGGGGAACGTGGGAACTCCGAAGTGAGAGTCGGTATCCTCCCAGCCTAACCACAAATTAAGTAAACAAGCGTAGGATTAGTCAATGTTCTTTATAGCTGGACCAAAGGGTAAAGAATAGGTATGCTCCCTTTTGGAACAATACAATTTGAACTGATTCACTTTATCCATTCACTATAATTTCTTGACAAGGAGAAGGATGCTTTCTTATGTATTGAATATCACATTAGAACCTTCATTAGTATAATTAGTTATTTAATAGTTATTAAAATTACATATTTATTTCAATTGTCTATTAGCGACAGATAAGCAAATTGAATTCCATTATTGCGATTAAAGTATTTCTTTTCTAAATCTTATTTCGTAGTTCTAATATTACTCCCTATGGGATCGATATCTAGGACTCTATTAGAGCCTTATATTACTTGAGCGATACGTATACTTGCGTTGATAAGTCTGACTTTACAATTACTGAATATTTTATACATACTTCTTTATCGAATCTATAACTGTTATTAAGTTTTTGGTGCAGTTGCTGAGGAATTAAATCTTTTAGCAGCAGTATTAAATACTTATATTTTTAAGCATATATAAAGTTGTTGTCAGCAACCGTGGGTTACCTCCTCCGAGGGACTTGCATAAATTCAAAAGGACTTTTTAAGTTTAGTGAAATTTCAAAGGATTTATGGTTACCTTTGAAACAATTTGTTTTAGGTTTTTTTTTTTTGAAAATGTAGATTAATTTTAAAAATGATTATTTTGATTTTGCAAGAAATTAAAGTACACAAACAAGCAATTATAATATTGTGGAAAAATTAAAACAAGAATAGTTGAAAGTGTATCTAACAAACCTCAATCTCATGACTTATTGAGTCCTGAATGATCTTAATGGAAGATTTTAGAATAAAATATAGCAATTTCAATTTTACCGTCAAAATATCCAAGAGATTCCAAAGTGTTCAGGGAGTGATCCCGTTTTGCTTTAAAGATCTTTTGAAGTATTTGAGTTCATTTTGAACTTATTATATTGTTCCATTAATCATCACAGGTCAAACTAAAATGACCCAATTACTCGATTAATCTCGACGTTTTAACCAACTTGAGGACGGGGTACTTAATTAATCAGTTGATATTTTACTTAAAATTTATGTAGGTGAATACCCCTAAGGAAAGTTTCAGTCATTAAAGATTTTTGTACCCATCACTAAAGCTGGGCCGATAGTGGTGTTAATCATCAATCATGTTATCTTCTAAATCCCATCAATCAAGTTTTAAAGTCAAGCCTAGATCACTACCAAGCCCCTTAGTAAATCTGATGTGAGAAAGATTAGCAAATGTTAGAATTTTAATTTAGGTGATATGGATTCTGATTAAAAGAAGTCAGGTCATCATTTATTGTCAACTTAATCATAAGTGAAACATCATCTCCCTTGTTTAAGCCCATCACTTGGAAATCATTTGATTTTGATTAACTTCCAAATCTTGATGATTTAGTAATGTATAACTTTATTCTTATCATGGAAAAGTGGCAAGTTGGCTTCTACCTTTTACCTGTTATGTTTCAACCATCCAAACATACTCATTAGGATCAAAATTACCCATTTTCCCTTTGATTAATCCAAAATTTTGATTGAGGTATCAAAATCTAAAATTACCACTTTACCCTTGGGAATCTTCACTTCACAACTCATTAAGCACAATTTAAATGACTTCAAAGATTTTAGAGTACCATGTCCCTAGAGTAATTAAAGTATGAGCGGAGAAAATGTGGTTTTCAAATTTTAGTTTAATTTAAATGGTCATTTTAACTTGGAAAATAAGATTTTCTCTATTAATTTAATTAAGCAATCAAAATAAAGTTTTTGGTTTATAGAAAAATTATTTAAGGTTTTCTTAGGTCAGAGAAGCACAATTCAAATAATTTCATGATTTTTTTTCAATTAAAATTTTAATTTAATTTTATAATTATTTATTGATTTAATGATGTAATTTCAATGAAAAATATATTTTATTTAGAAAAGTTATTTTTTATATTTTTATCAAACTTCTCTGAGTCCAGAAAACTCAGAGAAACAAATGTTATATTTTTACAAATTTTTTTATTTTATTTATTATAATTATTTTAATGAGGAAAATAGGAAAATACATTTTTGGGCCTTTAAAAATTTATTTTTAACTTAGAAAAATTAGAAAAAATATTTTAATGAGTCCTAAGTGATTATGGAACCATTAGGAATATTTTGAAATATTTTTATAAATTTAGTATTTTTAATTATTCTTAATTATTTTTAATTTAAAATATAGCTCAAAAATCAAGTATTTTATCAAAAATAAATTTTATTTTTCCTAAGTGTTCCTGATCACAAGGAGCTCAAATAACCACTTTTCATAATTTTCCTAAGTGTATTTGATTTAATATAATTATTTTTGTACAAAAATACAATGTTTCTTAGTAAAATCAACTTTAATACTTAAACTTAATCAAATAATTTTCAAATTTTTATAGTGGGTTAACATAATTTTTATTCATGTAGAATTAATTTTGTTAATTTTTTATTAATAATTAATTTACATAAATTAGTACGACATTGACAAACTTAATTAAATACATAAATGTACAAAATTATTCAAACCATCGTGACATTTTTCCTTAGCTTCTCTGACCACAGAAAACCTACTAAAATTTATCCCATAATTTTCCAAGCGATATTTCAATTCACATAATTAATTTAAGCCAAAATAACCATCTTAGCTTAAAAATTAGGGTTAGAAGCACAGAGATGTCCTCTTACCTTGAAAAAATCAGAGAGCCTAGCCACTGTCATGAGGAACAAACCTGCAAAATTTTAATCTATGGTGAGAAATGCTTAGTCATAATGAATTAAAAAACCACAAAGAGTATTTAATTAATTTAAAATCAAAGAGTGAGCAAATAATTTTTATTTTTGGTCAACATTATTTTCTTCTATTCAGTGAGTAAGAGGGTATTTTTAATTTTTTTTAATGAAAAGTTACGATTTTTTAAACATATGAAATTTATTTAAATCATAAAAAGTCTATTTTTCTATTTAACCCAGTCACCTGCCACATCATCCTCTTCCTCTCTCAAGCACCACGCGTTGCGTTCTAGTTCAATGCTACCATCTGACTCGACAGTCACGTGTCCCGCTATTCATGTCATATTCCCTCATCCGGCTTGATCTCGTCCGTCCGTCCGATACACGCGCGATCAGACAGTCCTCCTTCATCGTCACCGATGAACCAAACTCTTGAGCCGTTAAATTTCTAAACTTAAGATCTCGCTCGATACTCAACCAAATCAAATGGGGTTTGCTCCTACACCTTCAACTACTCAAGAAAAACACATCCATAAGGTTACAATGCTATAAAATTAAACTTTATTTCACATTTGGTGAAAACCAAGCTCAAGATTAGGTTTAATGGCCTATACCTTTGTCTAAGAGGGGAGGCCTCAATCAGATGCTTGTGGAAGCTTCAATGGAGTCCAACAAACCTTTTGGATATATTAATTTCCTCTGGTGTAATCACCAGGCAAAAGTTCAATGAAATGGGGTGCGGCCTTGGTCTAGGAGTGATTTGGAGAGCTCAACAGAGGGGGGATTTTAGTGGGAATCTTCCTCTCTTGCTCTGGGTAAGCTTAAGAGCAGTTCAATTTGGAGTTTGGAGGAGCTTTGAGGATGGCCAAAATTTCTCCTAATTTTGAGCTAAAAAATTAGACTCAGGTGGTGGGGGAAATGGCCAGGAGATGGTTGCAATGAGCTTATAGAGTCTTGGATGAGCTCTGTAAGCAATTTGGTAGAGCTTCCTAAAAAAATTTGGTTCTCCTTATCTTCTAGCCATGGAAGGGGGTTTAAATAGAAGGGCTTAGATTGGCTATTAGGGCTTCAAATTTGGTGCAATGTGGAGATGAGGTGGAGGGCTTCAAAGTGCTAAAGTTCAATTAGAGCTAGGCAGCTTGGATGGGTGCTTTGGGTTTTGATTAAGGCATGGGGGCCCTTAGTTTTGGCTCCTCCAGTGACTAGGGTGGCTGGCCAAGGTAGGAGAGGTGCTCAGGTGGATCAGGGACCACAAGAGAATCTCTCACAACAAGTAATTTTGGTTGGTGATGGTTTTTGACAAAAGTCACTTTGGCTTAATCAATTTAGGAAACAGATCCATTGATTCAGGGGTCCTTTGGTCCATGGCTCACCTACTATGGGCTAAGTGGGTTTAGCCTGATCACTAGGGTCTAAAAGGTGGTTGTAGATGCTTTAGTTTGATCAATTTGGCATGGCTTAATTAATTTTGGTGCATGGGTTCAATATAGGTCAAGTTGGCCATGGATTTACCCTACATTTTGGGAAATCCGAAAATTTGAGAGTTTTTTTTTTTGAATAAGTTTAATGAGAACACATTGTGAAAAGCTTCTTACCAAATATTCCTTATTTTGGTTTTTAATTTATGATATTGTGAATTTATTTGGATTTTGTTGGAAGTAATATATAGATTCTTATGGCTCCAAGAGTAAAGAGGGGAAAGCCTATAGGAGATTTCAATGCAAGGAGATTAGTTAATTTTAAGGCCCAACATAACTATAATAATAATATGGGCTCGAGAAAGTTTATTTAGAAACGAGCATTTTCAAATTTGGGAGGAGAGATTAAAAGGCTGATTATTGTTCAGAAGTGGGAAACTTTTTGCTACTTCACTACAGTAGCCATTTTTCCAGTGATTCAAGAATTCTATGCCAATTATCGAGTGACAACGGACGATCACATTTATGTTCGAGGTAAGCAAGTCAAATTTACTCAAAGAAGAATCAATGAATTTTATGGACCGAGAAATGCATTTCATTGTGAGTATGTTGCATTTGTGATGACTGATTCATCACTTGATGAAGCAATTGCCTATCTGATTGATGGAAGATGGGAACGAAGAATTAAAAATAATCAAAAGTCAATTTCTTCACTTTCATGCTAAATGTTCAATCTAAGGCATTGCATTACTTCATCTCTACAAAGTTGCATCCAACTAATCACTTGGACTAAGTAACTAAGGAAAGAGCAGTGTTGAATTTCAGCATTCAAAAAATGAAAGTGGTGGATATTAGTGCTCTTATTGTGCATAATGCTCAGATCATTACTAGTGGTTTAGGATATCTTGCCCTGATTTTCACTGTATGTAAACAATCAGGAGTAGAATTTGATAGAAATGAAGATACATTGCAACCACTGAAACCCATTGGAAATCCCATTGTGCATAAATTTGAATCATTCGTTGGATCTAAGAGTGGAAGTAGTGGTAGACCATCCACATCAGCTGCAGAACAATACACTTCTGGTTCTGTTTCACTTAAAAATATTAGGGAAAATTAATGATTCAACAATCAAATCTTATAGTAATGCAAAACATAATAGGTAGTATAGAAGCCAAAAATGCCTATAATGATGAATATAAGAAAAGAGAGTCCAACACGATATTGCATATTAAGAGGCAATGATTAGATTCTTGAGGGGTGATCATATAGTAGAGTTTCCTACATGCCCCAGTTTCTCACCTTATGTGCATGAAGAAAAATAAGAAGAAGAAGAAGAAGAAGGGAAAGAAGAGGAAGAGGAGGATGATGAAGAGTAAAATTTTATTTAAATTTTGTTTGTTTTTATGTGTTGTTATTTGTTTTTGTTTTATTGTTGATTGTATATGTGGAACATTTATGTTTTTAATTTGTGGATCTATTAAACTGGTGTATGTAATAGTAAATTGCAGACTTTTTATTTTTTAGCATTTTTAGTTTTTTAAGTTTACTATTTATGTCTTTAATTTATCTTTTCTTAGCAAATCTTTTGATATATTATGTCTTATTTAATATTTTAAAGCTTTTACTTTTTAAGTTAGTACCTGGAAAATATCAAGAGCCAAGTATCATATTCATAATCATCTATATGTTAGTTTTATTTTTATGCATTTACTGTTTTCTTTCACCTGCAAATTTTTTGTACTATATGCTTTACTTATTATTGAAAAACTTAAGTTTGGGCGAAATAAAAATTTCTTTAAAGGAAGTGAACTTAACTTTATTTGTCCTCAATTAACCATGCTTTTAAAAATTAATTTAACATGACCATGGATATTAGAGTTTAACTTTAAATAATTATATTTTTTATTAGAAACATTATTGTATGTTTAAGCAAAAATCTTTAATAATGAAGGTTAATTCTAGAGTTAAGATATTTAATATGAAAGAATAAGACTATGCTTTTCTATTTAAAGTAAATGAAATTGTATTTTTAATTTATTAAGAATCTTAGAGTTTCATGTAAGAAGAAAAGAATGAGACTTTATAAAAAATTTTCAAAGCTAGTATGAATTTATTAAGTGAAGGTAAGAAGTTTTGACTTTAAAAAGAGAACAATGAAGTTCTTAAGAAGGGGATAGTGAAGTTCAAAAATTATTAATGGCTATCTAGATATAGTAATCCTCACACGAAAAAGAAAAGAAAAGGTAGGATTGAAAAGATCCTAATGAAAAGAAAGAAAATAAAAAATGAAAAAAAAAAGAAAAATATGTGAGGAGAAGCTTGAGGAGATGCTTAATCAAAAAATGACTTCACTTGAATCAAATTAAGGAAAAAAGCTTTATTAAATTTTCTAAACTTGTATTTGAGCATTAGCATCCATACTAATAAAATTTTCATCAATTTTTTTTTCATATGGACATTCTAAGTATCTTTGATATGAAAAATTACAATTTTTCTTGAAATGAATGGAGATTCAAAACTCTTAGAATGAATTGCTAGTTGTTCTTATACTTTTAACTTTAAACAAAGTTATTAAAAGTTTTTCTTAAGTTATACTATTATATTTATTAAAAAAATTATAGATTTTTATAAGTTAATCTCTGTCATAAGTCATATTTTTATGAAGTAAATGGTCACTTGAGGACAAGTAACATTTAAGTTTGGGGGATTTTGATACACCAAAATAATGTACTATTTTATGTATATATTTATGTTTATTTTTGTGATATTACACTTTAAAGAAGGGTATTTTCATATTTTTGTTGTAGGTATATCAATTTTAGGCATTTGGAGAAAAAAGTAGCAAAAAGAAGGAAATTTGGAGCCAAAATGGAGATTTTTGTGATCCTGGCGCCACAGGCACCAGATTGGCACCAGAGGTGTCATTTTCCTGAGAAATGGCACCAGAAGCACCAGAAACTGGTGCCAGAGGCACCATTTTACAGAGAAATTACACCAGAGGCGCCAGATTAGCACCAAAAGCGCCAGAATCCAAAGAATAGTGCGAACTTCATTAGGCTAGGGCCAAATTGGTGTTAGAAGCACCATAGACAAATTAAGATGGAGTAAGTCGGTTCATGAATATTTTTGAGCGGTTTTTGAAGGCTCCAAATATTTTAAACATACCGTGGAGTGGTTCAATGCATATAGACACTTTGGAAGGCTCTTTAATGAAGAGATATGTCTCTTGGATGAGGGGACTTATCTTTTGGTGCAAAAGGGTGTGACTTTCGAGGGAAAATTTGGAGGGAATTTTGAATTCTTTTCGGGCCCTAATTAAAAATGAGTAGAGTTTAGAGAAGAGAGGGGGCGTGAGATAGAGAGACGGGCTTTGGCGTGAGAGAGGAGAGGATTTTCTTCTAGGGTTGTAAGAGGAGTGGGAAGGTGAGAGATTTCTTCTTCATGACACTTCTAAGAGAGAATTGAATGTGATTGTAAAGAGAGAAAGTGCTTAAAGAGAACTTCTAAGAATTAGCTTGGGAAGGAGTATGAGATAAGTTGTGTTTTTTTCTTTTGTTGTTTTGTAAACTTATTTTTATCTATGAAATCCATGTTTTATCGTATCCTTCTCTTGAATCTCCTGAATTCTGAGTAGTCTTCTTTATCTTTCTCCCTACAATGAGATATGATTTTGTAAAGAATTAGTTTTATTTTGTAAGGTTTTAAATATCAATAAATTGTGGTGATTCAAACTATGATCTTCATTTACTTTTTCCATATGAACAATTGAAAGGTTAAACTTTGTTGAGAAACACACAATCCAAAAGGGTTATGCTTTCTACAACAAGGTAAGAGTCACATTTAATTTCATGGGTGACAATGTAAATCATAGGTTTTCGTGCAAATAATAGGAAAATATACTTTGATGGGCGCAGAATTAGAGATTTGAAGGTGAAAAATTAAAATCTCCAATTTGGTCCAGTTTCTTGGAAACTAAAGCGAGGTTGTTAGCCCTCAGGAGAGGGAGAAGTGAGAGCTCTGGAGTGACAGCCAGTATCCTCTCAACTTAACCACAAATTTAGTGACCAAACTCTAGATTAGTCAGTGTTCTTTATGCACAATAAAAGGATAAAGAATATGATTGCTCTTACTTGGCACAATACAATTTTATCTGTATAATAAATGATTTTAATTTCTTCACATTCCATAAACTCAATGTAAAGGGGAAGAATGCTTTCTTAAATTTGAACTCTTCGTTTTAAAACTTTGTTTAGTATTTATAAGTTTACTATTAAAGTTTAGCAATTAATTTAGTTAACTTAGTTCTTTTAATTGCATTTCATTTTGCGCACATTAAATTTACTTTAGATTTGTTTTTCTTACTTAAGTTTTATACGTTTTATATTTTGAATATTGTGTTTGACGTTATAACCATAAGAATTTCCAACTCCCTGTGAGATCGATACTTAGGACTCCATTAGAGCCCTTTATTACTTGAGCGATACGTATACTTGTGTTATTATTACGGGTTTGGTAGCTTGGAGACTTTAAAAGATAAAATCATTTATATTGATTTTATTATTATTCGGATTGAACGACATATTTACTATTAGTGTTAGCCGACCACCTCATCAGATATATCTTGAAGTTAGTTGATTTCTATCTTATATGAGAAAATCTTCGCGAGAACAAGATGTCATAGCATAATTTGTATGCTATCACATTTAGTGTACATGAGGTGTGACTGACCTTAACCTACCATAGCAACCTGAGGATTGTGATTTGATTAAGTAATAATATAAGAATGAGTTAAACAAGTGGGGGCAAAAAGTTAAGGATTAGGCTATAATAGAGAAGAAAATTCAACATGATGGTGAAGCACCTTACATAAATAATCTCAAATTGACTAGCTATGGGTTAATTATTTAATGACTGGCATTTTTATCATGTATTGATGATATCCTCCATTAACTAGCTAGGTTTAGGAGTTAGAATAATTGAGTTAGATTTTTTTTCCATTATATGCATGTGATCTTTAGGGATAGAGGTTGGGGACTTAATTTTGTTTAGTTATGATGTACTTCATTGAAACTTTGATTTTTTAGATTGATGAGTATTTATGAAAGAAGATTCGTATTATAAGAATTATAAATATGAACTGTTGGACATGTGCTTGCAGAAAAATGAGAATATCTTCATAAATAGTGTCAAATTATTACACATTAAAATATTTGTGATGGTAAAGTCAGAGAGTTTTATTTTTTAGCTATGTATGAGGAATTTGTACATAAATAGACAAATAAAAATGATTGTAAGAGACACCAGAGTTTTGGTATCAAGAAAAGAAAAACCAAGGGGCATAGCTTGAATGAAATGCATGATATAATTCACTACATAAGTAAATTTTTATTTTAATTCTTCCTCCATGCTAGGGAAAATGATACAATATAGTTTAAAATAATTTAAGGATGGTAAAAGAAATTTAGGATGATGCTTAAACGATGATAGCAAGGAGATGATGATTAGGTAACAATTTATAGATGAACATGGTAGTCAGACAATAATGATTTGAAGAAGACAGTCGGGCAATGGTAGTTAGACAATACCAGCTGTTGGGGGTTAATATCACTAGAGTTGTTCAGATTTGTAAACTCTCTCCCCCCCCCCGAATGAGATTTTCTTATATCTTTTGAGAATTTACATTAATGATCGTTAAAATGAGTAAACTCGAGTTCAATAAATTTCTCTTATCGAATTTTAATCTTCTAGAAGCATATATATATATATATGTATATATATATGTATATATA
>NW_018251112.1:39565-53709 GCF_001263595.1 Phalaenopsis equestris | reverse complement strand
TATGTATGTATGTATGTATGTATGTATGTATGTGTGTTGTATATATGTATGTATGTGTGTGTGTGTGTGCGTGTGTGGAGGTATAGGGTAGAATTTGTTCCTTGAGAAATATTTTTTGAGCATTTAGATTTTGAAGTTATTACCATTAAATTAAATCTCATCATCATCTTTGGCAAGACATCAAGGCACAATAAATACTGTATCCAGTTAATAGAAGCTAACAAAATTTACATGGCAAATACAACAAAGTTATTAAGTGATGCCATTAAATTATTAATCATTCACAATACAAATAAATTTTTAAAAGTAGTTATACTTATAACTGTATAATAATTTAACTATAATATATATATAATCAACATAGCTTTATACCGTGAAAAATATTTTTGGACGGCTCAACATGATTTTCTTCGCATAAGAAAACTTCAATGAAAGTTACCTTGGAAGAACCCCACTATTTACTAGGGTTAAAATCTGGTTTGCTAAAATTTGGTTAGGTAATCAAAACTGTCAGACGTATTTTAATATAAAATATAAAAATATATATATGTTGCATTCTTTTAAAGTAAAATTTAATGATTTTGAGATCACTATAACCAAAGATTAGGTTTTTTTTCTCTACTTTTTTTAATCAAAAGGCATAATTTTAAGCCGCTAGACCTGCATCAATTTCCCTGTCGCACCAAAGGAGAAGATCAAGGACTTGCAGTAGAAGAGCTGGGAGCATCAAACCAGATTGTTCCACTAATAAATAGATAATACAATCAGAACTCTATCACAACTATTCATACAAAGCACTAGTTCTGGCTGCAACAAGAAGAAAGGAGATGAATTTTCAGAAACCAGCTAAAACCAAAAACAGATTCATTGAAGCAGGCATTCCATTCACAGATTCACATCAACCCTCCACCAAAGTTCTGATTCCCGTTATTATTACGGTTAGCCGAAGCTTGTTGCCCATGCCGGTGACGGTGGTGATTATTGCTGCCACCTCCAGAGCCCGAGGAAGGGCGAAAATGGCGCTTTAGCTGGGAGAGCTCGATCTGCGTCTTCATAAAGAAATGCATCCGCTGTTCCTCAAGCTCACGCGAGAACTCCATCCTCTGCCGCTCCATCTCCATTGATTGCTGCAGCTTCGAGCTCTCCACACGCTGGTATACCTCCCCAAACCTCAGAATTGCCCGTGTGAGCTCCCTCGTCTTGCCCGCCGGCACCGCTCTCCGCTTCCCATTTGCTGTCGGGGGTAAGCTGTCGGAGGTGGATGAGGGCGTAGAAGCCTTCCGTTTGGCCGACAAATTCGTCCTCTGTTTTTTGGGGATGGTGGTGTGAGATGGCGATGGTTTGACGGTTGGTCCGAGGAGAAGATCAAGGCGGTTGAAGAAGGGCCAAGACGAAGATCCCATCTTCGATTTCTCGATCTTGTACTTCTTCTTCAAGGTATCGATGCGGTTTTTGCACTGCGCATCGCTTTTAGGCGTTTTGGAGTAATCGTCGCGGCTGCTGACGACATCGGCCACCTCTTGCCATTGTTTCTGCCTAAGGTTTCCACGGCTGAGTTCGAGGTAGCGCTCCCCCCACGCATCGATGAGCACTGAGGTCGCGCCCTCGCTCCAGCAGTCCTCGCGGCCGCCGCCGCCGCCGGAGGAGCCCAGCGGGGGCTGGATGGGGAGGGCGAGAGTGAGTATTTGATGGGGAGAGGAAGAGGCGACGGTGACTGGATTAGATGGTTGGGCGTCTGTCGGCGGGGTGGAAGATGGCCGGGCGATGGAGATGGAGAGTGGCAAAGGTAAGGGGGAGGAAAAGGAAGGGGAAGGAGAACGGGACTCGTCGTCGTACTCGTCGTCCATGGACGGCGGCGTCAGATCGTGCAGACGATGTTTAGGGATTTCAGACTGGCGGTGGGAAGAAGGGTTCGACCGACGGTCGCTTGGGGATTGACGGGGCGTCCTCGAAGAAAATATAATTATTAATATTTTAGCATGGTTTTTATTTTTTGGCTTTTGATATATTTTATGTTTTTTCTTTTTATTATGTAATTTAATAAAGGAACGGAAGGTGGGACAGAAGTTGATAGCCGGAACAGGAAGCTGGACGGCGTGACGTTCCAACATAAGAATGGTGTTGTATTTTCCCTTGCAATTTTCATTAACAAAGTCTTGATAGAATGCTATCTTTATTTGGATCAGATATCATTGTATTATGGCTTTGCAGATGGAAAATTATGCCCAAGTTAAATAAGTAGTCATTATACATTTTATTAAAAATCAATAATCCTTTTTGAGACACGTGCATCCATGTGTATTTCATCAATTGTTCCAATATAATTCTAAGTAGATAAACAAGGTTTAAAAACACATACCATTAGATATAACACAGCTAAAAATTAATAATAGAAAAAATTAATTAGTCTTATGCAGTTCTGAGGTCTCAGAAAATTCAGTATATAAACTAAGGAATCTGTTACTACAATAAGACGGTGAAACCTATAACAAAGAGGTTCTTGGTTGCTTTTAACCCACGTAGTACCGAGATCGTGTGTGTCACATATGCATATCACAAAAAAAAGGTATTCAGACGAACCTCGAAAACCATTGCACTGAAAAAGGACATAAAGTTGGTAGCCTTCATTAGGATTTCATATGTGACACAAAAAAATTCTGACATATTGTCCGTCTAGAAGAATGCATAAGGTTTAACGTCTCATCATTGATCTCTAAACTCCACAACGACGGATGAATGTGATCTTCTCATTATTTGAGACACCTGCATCCATGTGTGTTTCATTGATTGCTCCAAAACAATTCTAAGTAGATAAATAAGGGTAACTTATTTACTATATTCATTTTGAAAATTGAATGTAATAATTAAGAGAAACTACCTGAAAATATGGCATATACCGCGCATCATGTGAAATATCTATGGTGATTTGTTCAAATGTAGGATTTATTGGTTTTATGACTCATGATTAAAAACTGACAAGGGCATTCAACCCTACTATGAAATACCTACAAATTGTTTCGGAAGAGTGCTGGAATCGCTTCATAGCTTCTCGCATTGACTCATTCCGTGCTAACACCTTTCATGAAGTCGTCCCGGGGGAGCAATGCAGCCTATGAAATCTGTGCAGTTTCTCTAACATATTGGTGAATACCATCTGTGTCATGCAGAACAAATTGTTAAACCTCGTTGAGTGGCCTTCAAGCAACTCCCCAACCAATTTGTCACCAACATACGATGAAGTCATGCAAGGAGAGTGCTCTATGTACAGTTATAATACTCATACATCAAACACACTGCAGCTACAACTCTCGTTCTGCGCCTTTTTCTAATTACATCCATGTAAATCATTGTTGAAATAGCTAACACATAAGCATTAACAAATTAGCTACAATCATTTAATGTTATGAAATAAACCAGCTTCAAAATAAATTTAAAGAAAGTAAGATAAAACATAATGATGAAAAATAAAATTAAAATCAAATTTAACATTTTCCTAATGGAAAAAAAAAGTAAAGCCATAAGCAAATAAAAATGTTAAGTGCAGCAAGAAATGTAAAATGTCTCACAAAAATATAAAGATTAGTTGTCCCTTAAATGTCATTGTTTGCATGAAAATAACGTAAATAATGCACCCTACAGCCAGGGGCTATTATCTTGAAAAATTCTCTCCAAGTCGGGTCTTCAATCAAATTCATCAAGAACAGATAAAATAACATGTCCTCATAAATTCCTTAAGTTTTCTTCAGAATATGCATAACATGTTGGACAAAAGTTGCTTGTGATGGGTCAGATCATTGGAGCATGAAGCAACCAACTGTGAAATCTAACTTCTAATAAATCAAACTCCCTTTTTTTTCTTTTTCTCAAACCAAGACAGTTTGACTGACTAGTGAACTCAACTTCATGGAGGTTTGGGTTGGGTTCTTCATTAGAATCACCTATGTCTTGAGCTCTAAAAATTTTATGGATGCCACCGAGCCCCACCTCACTAGGGGCACATGCATTGTTGTCGTTACTACCCACCTCCAAAAAAACAATCTAGCTTCTTTTCTAGCTCAGGATCGATGCCACTGTATTTAAATTTCTTACAGCTGTCACCACCTACAAATTCATATGGCATGTAGATGGATTTGGAAAAAAATCAAAATTGATAAAAATAGTGAACATTTTCAAAATGCTCCCTACTAATCTCCTCTACAGAAGCATTAATTGTTCGCTTTATCAGATCTCAACCTAAGCCAGTGGATCCTCACTTTAATTCTTTCCAGATTTTCCTATCCTTTTTTTAGCTGATCGCACTTAATTTTTTAGCAGCATCTTTTTGTACTCTCTGTCTGTACTTTCTTTAAAATTTTTAATAATATTTTGCCAGCCCTCTTTGTTGAAATAGGTTGTCAGCCTATTTCTCACTTCAACGTTCTTGTAATAAAGGTTACAAAATATTATTTTTGTATCCTTATCCAGCATTATAGATGAACTGGCTTCATTGGTCTTAACCAATGTCCATACTAGCATGAAAAAAACTAATAAACATAAATTTTAGCTACAAAAAATATTAACCCCAACTCAAATAAAAAGAGGAAAGCCACAAATCATCAGTAATGCCTTTCCACACCAACACATCTAGAACACTACTACCACCATCTCCACACACCAACACATCCACAAAAACACTACAATCACCTCCACACACACAACACACCCACAACTCTACTACCACCAACTCCACACACCAACACCTCTACAACACCAACACATCCACTACACTACTACCACCAATTCCACACACCAATATCTCCACACACACCACTGCCTCCGCCAACATAGGCACAATAATACATAAACTACAACCTCCATCAACCATCACAACCTCCATCAACCACCACGTCCACACACCAACCACCAACACAACCACCTCCTCAACTACACATAAACACATCCACCATGACTAACACATCCACAACCACAACCACACACTAATCACCACCCTCTAAGCCACACACAACCACATCTACCAATGCATATACCTCCATAAACCAACCACCCTACACCACCAACTCCACCTCCACATACACACATCTACCACCCTATACCACTACCTTTACATCCTTCAACAAACACTTCCACCTATACATCCACCATATCAGCACCATAATCTAACATCAACTAAAGGTACGGTGATTGAGCAAATGAAAATCCATAATCTACCATCAACCAAAAGACACTCCTTTGCATTTATTTTCACCCTAAACCTGGAACATAAAAGAGAAAACATTAAATTGAAATACAACATCGAAAAAAAAAAACCAACACCCATTTCGAAGTCATGGCACATGGGATTCTAAAAAATCCCAAAATCCAACATCAACTAAAAACCAACAATGCATAAGCATTTGCCAAATCAAGAACCATGAAATTATTTAGCACAAGGAACCACAAGGTAGGCATTGCCAAGCACAAAGAAGAATCACCACATAGAGGAACCACCACAAAGAGGAAACCACAATAATCTAAGGAAAATACACATTTCCAAAAAAAAAAAACAAAAGAGGAACATAGTTAAGGTAAATATTACCCAACACGATGAGGAACCATCACACAGAGAAATCACAGCTCAGATGAACTTCATTAAAAAAAGTACCGCACGAAGAAATGAGAGGGAGAGAAGAACTCATCACAACAATTAATCCAAAGAAGCAAGAGAGAGAGGGAGAGAGAGAGCGGCACAACAGTATCTGTGAGAATTTTATGAGAGAGAGAGGAGAGTTAAGGAAAATATCGAGAGATTAGCAACCTAGTGAGGGTCGCAAGAGAGGAGAGGGGCGTTAGGTTTAGACACACAAGAGAAAGGATTGTGGGAGAGGAGAGGGGTAGCCCTGTCACAACTATATAAAGGAAAGTAGGCCGCGTCCTTTGGCTTATTTCTATAAGCAATCATGCCAGAGAATCCATAAGAGAGAGATTCATGTTCCTTAGCCATGACGCCACCTAAACACTATCCCAATTAGATTGTAAGATAGATCTATGTAAAATATCAAATGTTGTATTAAAAATTTGTTAGAGAATTTGATCAAATCATATTTTAACCCTCTTCAAATCCTAATGAAATATTATTTAAAAATTTTAAAATTTTAATAATGTTTAGATGCAAGATTTTAATAATAAATTTTATAACATCGGTCGACTAATTAACGCAAACATCTACTATTCGCATCCGGATCTTGGGACCCAACAATAAAAGTGTCAAAAATAATTTATTATAGTTAAATAAAAATATGACACTCAATATGACACAAAAAAAGCTCTCAAGCTTTGCTATTGTCGAACCTAAAAGTATCTGTAGAATCAAGCCCAAGGAATAGAGTGTGAGGTTAGAAAAAGATAAGAAACAAAGAGGAAGTGCAGAGTAGAAAATATAATATTTAACATTTTCTCATGAAATGATCTCCTATTTGTAGGTAAAAGAGATACCTTAAGTATATACTTACATCTAAGTCGTCCTTCTACACAACGCAGCTTAGGGGTATCAAGGTTATTTGTACAATATGCAGATAATTAAAAATATATATTAATAAAGAGTTTCATAGCCGATCATGATTATTTTCGATCATTGGTTCATGGTCATTTTCTTGATAATAGCAAAGTGAGTCACTTGAGAATGACACAAAGACCTCCAAACTAAATTCGCCCATAAGACGCTTTGCCTCACAATCCATCTCTTTAGTTTGCATGACAATGAGCCATCCTTCGCTTGTCCTGTTGTAGAGTCGTTCTTTGTTTAGCTCATCATATAATTTTCTTTCATTTTACTGAATGTGAATTGATTCTTCATTCGTCTACATGTGTTGTCGGAATATCAACTGAGCTAAACAACTTATTAGGACCTTTGAAGTGCCTTGTTTCTTGGCTCAGCATCAATATGTGACATTCAAGAAAACTAATCAACATTTAACTAATATCTTTTGTGAATTGACCAATGTGATATTTTTTATAAACATTTTATGCTCATTTTTACTGATATTTCACTTTAATGGAAGGTATTTTGAGTGTTTTTCATTTCAGGTATAATATGGAGTTTTGGAGAAAAAGGAGCGAAGATTGAGCAAAATAAGGTCAAATGGAGCAAAGGGGCACAAAGTGAACTGACGCTTAAGTGCCAGACAATGTACATAAATATAGAGAGCCTGACGTCATGACACCAGGATCTAGTGCTTAGGCGCCAGGCAGTTAGTTCAAACTTCTAGAAGGTTGGTGCCTATGTGCCAAAGTTGGGTGCATAGGCGCCAGAATTGATTTTTTTAAAAAAAATTAAAAATGTATTTGGACGAATTTTGAAGGGCATCTGAAGTAACTCTTGGGGATTTTGAGGGTTATTTTAAGGGTGTGTCTCTTCAAGTGACTCTCTCTCTCTCTCTCTTGGCCAAAAGAAGGGAATTTTTGGCATTTCTAAGTCCCTACGAGCTTTGGAATTCTACAGGAAAGTCGAGAGGTCGTCGATAGGAGTAGGAAATGTAGATTCCTACCTTGGAGAGGGGATTTTGAGAGATATATGTAAGGGATTGTATTAGCATTACATGGATCAACATGAGACTTTGTTGGAGGGATTTTTATCTTTCTTTCAGATGGAAAGAGAAAGTATTGTGTTCTTCATTATCTTGTACATGTTGTAAACACTTATCTTGTGGATTTTCTTTGATTTAATGAAGATTTCTATTATGTGTGACACCTGCTTTATGAAATAGAATTGCAATAAATTGGATGAATGTTTAGGATGTTATGATGCATGTTAGAATAGGTTTTTCATATCAAAGTGATGGTTCTTACCTTATGCTTCATTTACACATTCAATCTAATTGATTGATATATTAAAATTTATTGTAAATCATAATGACCCGGGAGGGCTATGGCTTTAACAGCTAGGAGGAACCAAATTGAACTTATAGGTGAAGGAAAAGAAGTCCTAAGATTCAATGCAATGTTAGGAAGATATTTGTTGATGGGTGTAAATTGGTGTTTATAGGGTGACATTTTAGATTCTTATTAATTTGATCTAGAGCTTCATACCATAAATCTAAAATTTAGTCAATTAAAGGGCTATTAGGAGAAGGAGACTCTAGGGTGGTAGACTTGAACTTTCGCCATAAAAATCTAGTTATTTAAGGAATCAACCCTAGGTTAACTACGCTACATTATACATCAGAAGAGGGTAACATGGATTTTTGCTCTTATTGTCACTGTCCATATTATATTCTAAGCATCATATTCACACAAATTATCTAGATCACCGCAAGAGAAAGGTAGTTCAACACCTCAAAATTCACCAAACAAATTTATCTAGTTAGGTTTAACTTTATATTTTGATTTTTATTTAGGAGTAATTGACATTCCATACTAAGACCTGGTACTGATTCCGAATGTTTATATGCAACAATATAACAATGTATTTGATTATATTTTTCACTTATCTTTCCTTACTTTGCAACAGTACTAAAAACTTTATCCTAGAGAAAAAAAAAATTTAATTTGCTAACTTAAGATATATTAGGATACTACGCAAGTATACGTATCATTATCAAGTAATATAAGACTTTTTGATTAATCCCAGAATAACAAACCCACAGGGATTGTTCACAGTATGCGATAATTAACGTAACAAACTTTCTACTTTAAAAAGACAAATACTTAAACTATAGTTTTTATCACAAGAATAAAATTTAAATTCTTTTTGGTATTTTTAATGTTTGAAAGTGAAATAAAAATTTAGCAAAGATAACTTGAGTTTATGTAAAAGGAAAACATTGAATACGAAATATCATTCTCCTTATCATGAATCAATAAGTACAAGAATTCTGTTGTGGAAGTATTCAAATTGCCTTGTGCCGAATAGGAGCAATATTATGCTTTACCCTTACTAGAGATGCTATAAAGAACATTGGCTAATTTAAAGTTTGAATAGTTCTGAAGATCGGTTAGGCAGGGAAGATACTAGCCCTCACTCTCGAGTTCCCTCAGTTCTCTCCAACTAGGGACTAACATCTCTTATCAAAACCTAAGATAATAAACCAAGTTGAAGACTTTGGTCTTTCACTCTAAAGTCCTCTAACTTTACACCCTTCAAAGATTATTTCCCTATTTATTTGCACTCAATCATATGAACTACATTCTCATTCATACAATCTCATGTGATTCTTTTCAATTGTTGACTGAGACAATAACATCCTAGTTCTTACATGTTCTCAAAATAAATTTTAACATCTAGATGGGCCAGATCAAAAAGTAAATGAAGTGCATGAAATTAAATCATCACAACTTCTTCCAACATTAAAGATTAATACTCTCTACAACTTCCAACCAACACTTTAATTACTTATCATTTTAAGGAGAAAGATAAAAAAAAACTACTCAAAATCCATGGAGAAAATAAAACCACACTTTAGTTTAAAAGTAGAAATCATTATCAAACCAACAAGAAGTCTTGATTAAAACCAAAAGTAGTTTCAAAAAAAGATAAAAACTTATCTTAAATCCTCCACCAAACTCTTAAAGTTCATTTGAATCTCTTTTCGCTTACAACACTCTTAAATCTCAAAATAAAACTAAAAACAAAAGGAAAAATAAATTTGTGGTGCCTAAAATTTTCTTCAAAAGCTTCTCCACGAACTTCTTCAAGAACTTTTCAGAACTCTTTAGAACCCTTATGAAAGTCTCAACTTCCTTTTTTTCTAATTTTCCAAGATGTGCCTTGGTATCTCTTGAAAATGTGTTATGATTTGATGTATTTACCAAGGGATGCTTCCTTTCACAAGTCCTTTAATTATATTTTTGTCCTTGGTGGTTATAACCACCCATTTTAGCCAACAGGTGCCGCAAATGTCCCTTTGAAATTTGTCAAATTGAATATAGGTGCCGCAAATGTCCCTTTAAAATTTGTCAAATTGAACCAAATTGAATTAACCCGTCAAGTAACTATCACAGGAGCTTAATCGTGGGGCCTCTAATGCTTAGGCGTGGCCTTCTCTATTTCACCGGTGCTTAAGCGCAGGTTTTGACACTTAGGTGCCAAAATACTTTTGCACCATTTTTGCATTTTTGCTCCAAATTTGATTATTTTTCACTCATTTTAGCATTTTTCAACTTTTTATTTATACTTGAAAGAAAAACACACAAATACCTTGCATTAAAGTGCAGCATCTCAAAAATAGGTATAAAAATATTTTTAAAAACACTATATATTTTAGGTGTATCAAAATACCCCAATCTTAAAATGTTACTTGTCCTCAAGTGACACTTCAATCTTCAAAAACCAAATAAATATGATTATGTATATGAGTTTGCATGTATATGAGTTTGTTTAGGAGTATCTAAAATTTTGTTCTAGAAATATAGTAGTCTAATTTAGAAAAAATTCTAGTGAATTAGACCAGCTTAAGGTTTAGAAACCCCTTACGTGAAGAAGTATGAAAAATATGAATTCCTATCTAATTCAGAAATACTTGTAGATTTTCCAAATATAGAACTTAGGCATTTTATTTCCTTCACTTAAAAACTTTTATTAAGTATAATTTTACTTATTATATTATATCCTTAAGCTTCAGAGTTTCTCAAGTCTTATACTTTAAAGAGATCATATGTGGAAGTAATTTTTGATTAGACACTAATCCTCAAGCTTCTCCATCCTTTTTCAACTTTTCTTTTCTTTTCTTTTCTTTTATTTTTCTTTCTTTCTCTTTTTTTTTTTTTTATTTGGCAAGGGTTACTATATTTAGGTAGGCCTTTAATGGTTTTGAAGTCCACTCCTCCTTTCATAAAGAAAAGAGTTGATATTTTTCTTTTACTTAAATTTATAATAATAGCTTATGAAAATTATTTTTAATAAAATAAATTTAAGTTTCAAAAATAAAAGTCTAATCCTTCACATTTTTAAAAAATACAACATCTCCTACTAAAGATAGTTACACAATATTTATCATTTCTACATTTAAGAACTTTTAACTTTAAATTTTTGTATGTCACTTAAAAAATTTTAACTAAATTTTCTTACTCATTTCTATAAATCAAAATTTTACTTCCCTAATATAATTTCATATACATGATCATTTTTTTTTCAAATCAAATTCACTTGTAGCTCATTTGCAAATAAATAAAATTCAAGTTTTGATAATATTTTTTGTTCCCCCCCCCAAACTTAAATTTTTAACAAGATTAAACAGTTTAGCAGCATATATATATAAGCAGGAATAAAAATTGAAATAACTTGCTTAGAGAAATTTTATACCCTAATTATACAAGTACAAAACTAAAAACAGGAGTAAAATTTATTTTTATTCAAATATCTTACTTTTTAATCTTACTTTTTACCATATAAAGATTCATTAGACGTTTAAGTAGTGGGTACAGACATAAAACCAAACAAACACACTAGCTTTGACTTCACAATCTCATCTTCACAATCTCAACATAAAAAAAACAAACACACTAACCAGATAAAAGAAAATACAGGGTAGCAAATTTTTGAAATTAAAGTTTAAAATTAATGCTAGCAAGATTTTCAACTCTCATAAGACAGAAATAAGTTCATTCCTTACTAACTAAAACACATTACACAACACACAACAACAATTACTACCCTAGAATTTAAAACACAATACTAACAAAACAAAAACATTACAATAACAATCAAACAAAAATTCTAACACATCACATAGTCTAACAAATACACAAAATCAAATGCATCAAGTTCACACCATCAAGTACATCACATATTACAAACATAAAACAACCTTTATCCTTCTCCTCATCATCATCATTAGTGTCACTGCTATCCCAAAAAGCTGCAGGCTCATAATCAGGATATTTGGATATGAAGGGAATTCCACTCCTTGGTTACACCTACTTGGTTACACCTACTGAGGCTCGCCAAAGATGAGTGAAATTTCTTCTCATAATCACTATGTATTTTGCATATCCATCAATATGATCTACAAAATGCTCTAGATTTTGGACCTTATCTGCGGTAAAATTAGTATTATCCATCATCCTCTGCAATAATTGATCTTGAGTTTTGGTAGACCCACCTCTAGAAGTAAATGCTCTCGAGGTAGATGGTCTCGATGTAGAAGCAGTGGAGGTGGATGCAGCTGACGTCGACATTCCATAACTTCTCGAAAATCCTCCTTTCCAAACAAAAATAGAGTGTTCAGAATATGATTTCACATTCACACTTCCCCCCAACTATATCTTACATCAGCTTGCTCAAACAAAGAAAAGATCAAGGAAGCAAATCCCAGCTCTAGAGTAGTAGCGACAGTGGCAGAACTGATGATAGTCTGATAAATAAGTGCCCCAATGTTGATAGACTTGTATTGCTGAATATAATAATTCAATGTTACTCTCTCCCTTGTAACATCACTAAGATGATTTGTCGGTAACATACGAGCTGAAATAAAGTAGTGCCACGCCTTTGATGGTGCACTTAACTTTGAAGTGGAAAAGTTGACTCTCCTCTCATTTGTAAATTTCTAGAGTCCCTTTCCAATAGTCAAAACTGGTATAATTTCATCCAGTTCTGTCTTAGTAGGACTATAGTGTGAATAAAAACACAGAGTATCAGGCGGTAAATGGTAGAACATGTTGATTACCTCTGTTGAAAGGTACCAATTTGCCTCTGACCATGACACAATTCTCTTTTGCCTCAGGGAGGTTTGCATAGAACTCCTGCACTACAGAAATCACAGCCACCAGAGAAAAATAACATAATCGTTCCAATTGTCGGCGAACGATCAAATCCTCTACGGATGCACATAAACTTTTAAAACACCTCTCAGGAATCAATTTTCATGACTATAGAGTGTCGTTATATCTGTCTTGAGCTTTCGAACTAACAAACTTGCTAGAATCAAAGTAGGTCTTTCCCTTACTCCTCTTCATTCTTGGGGGCCATTCTACAAATTTCAAAAAATTCCACAATAATTTCAAAGATCAAGTCTAATCTACTAAACATAACTCTTATAAGCTTAAAATACACTTTTTATGTAATTTCTATAGATTTTCTCAAGTTTTTCACCATGAATAGTAAATTTTGGGTACCTCCACAATGTGGTCAAAATACATGGTGAAAATCCAAAATTTTTATGTAGAAGTGAAGCACTTACCTCAAGAAATCCAAATCTATCAAATTTGGCTTAAATCCACCAAGAAATCTCCAAAATAAGGTTTTCCCTAAACTCTAAACCATGAAGTTGAAAGGCCTAGCTAGTCTATCCAGCATTTGATCTAGAAAGGGTAGTGAAAAATGATCTTTCCTAGTGCCATGTCGATGTTATTTTGTGTTGGAGGGAGTTGCCCGTAAGAAACTGTCGGTCACCGGAATCGAAATCTTGTCGTCCACTTTGAAAGGACATTTTAATTTACATATATATTTAGTTTTAGAAAAATATGGAATCAAACTGATCTCATATGTTTCATAGTTTAAATGAAAGGGCACTGTACCTCAAATAATGTATCTATCCTAAAGGATAAACACAAGACTTGAGGATGAGGCTCGATCAAATTAACTAAGGAATATATGACATCTGTTTGGTCTGTGAAACCTTTATATTTGCCGACAAGTTCCCCTATTTAAAAGAAAGAATTAAATAAGGTTTATATTAAGCTGGGTTTGGACATGCTTACTATAAGGGTAAGCCCCTATAGTTAATTAGATCTTATATGAGCAAAGTCATTTAAGAAAACTCTAAAAAAAATCAGGAAATATTATCTTCAAGGAGTTTTAAAGGGTAGGACTTTTCAATGAGATCTGACGTAGAGGTGTGAAAGGGGATTAATTCAAATTTGGAATATTTTGTTGTAAACTCCAAAGGAGGATGAACTAGGGGATGTTATGGATCCAGAGGAGAACCTCGGTGACTTCCCAAGCTATCCTAATGTTTGGCTTTAGTTTTGAGAAGAAATATTTAAGTGTTTCATCCTACCAATTTTATTAGTTAGGGCTTACATTTATGTGAAATGATCACACAAATAGCCTGGAAGATGTGAGGATTTAGTTCGTGACAAACGACAACCTCGGAATCCTAAGACGAGTTAGGGCTTATATTGTATAGCAGGGCTATACAAAAGGCCTAAAGATAAGGTGAGGATTTACGTTG
>NW_018251112.1:22083-39505 GCF_001263595.1 Phalaenopsis equestris | reverse complement strand
TTGAAGATGGCCGTGCTGCCCACCATGCTAGCTCCAAGCTCCTTGTCGTGACGAGTTTAAGTTTTCTAGTGTGTGAAGTTATGATGTAAAATCAGGTGGCCCTATGGTTGAAGTTCTTTAAATTTCATAGGGGCATATTAACGTTTTTTAGAGCGACACCGGTTAGAATCCTATGGTTCCCTTGTTCTGGCACCACTATTTTTTATTGGATTCACTTAGTCCAAATGAATTTACTAAACTCAACTTAATGGGTTTCATAATTTCATTTAGACCGTGGGAAGCCTCGTTAGCAACCGTAGGTTACCTCCTCCGAGGGGCAGTGAATTTTATCTTGATTTATTTTAGTTTTAGTTTTCGTTTTAGTTTTGTGGCTATCCTGATAGTTTTAGTTTTCATGCTGGGTGACATCGTTGTTTAGCATGCAAATTTGTGTAGGCATAAAAGTATAGCATAAAAGTATAAGAAAGACTACATTGAAAACTGTAAAAGCGTGCCTGACGAGACTTCTCGTTCCACCACCTGAAACTTAAAATGCATGTGAGGGCAGTTCATGTAGAGGTACAAAAGTAAAGTTTTGGTAGTTTTCCTAACCTTATGTCATATCTTGGTGGGTCCTTAGGAGTTTAATTAAGGATAATTTGGTCAAGCAAAACATATTAAGTTTAGTAGATCTCCGAGGTATCCAACAGATCTAGAGAAAGAAGCAGGTCCGTGCTACTCTCTCGCTGCCTGGTGGAAAAATCTCGAGTTATTTTAAACTTATTATGTTGCTTAATAATTCATCCTATGAACACCCTAATGCTCAATGAACATTGATGTCTCAATTATTCCTAAGAGTAAGGTAATTATCATTTGTAATTTAATTTTGAAGATTATGTGAGTGAAAACCCTTAAAGAGGCAAGTTAGTGTTGTTGGAACACTTAGCCAAATTTTGGTCCTAACTGGGCTTGTAGTGTTTGAAATATGTTTTAATTTTAATAATGTTTGTGTTTTTAATCCTCATTTAATTAGTCTTGATTTAACTTAGAGTACTACTAAGCCCTTAAGACCTAGGTGAGTGTGTTAATTAGTTTTGAAAATGTTAAGCTTTAGGTGATCATGATTCATTATTTGAATTTAATTTGAAAATCAAATACGGGTTTTAAATTGATTAATTATTGACTTCAAAAGTCGTACCCCTAAGTCCTAGGTTCATTTTATTTTAAAAAACTTCTAAATTTTAATAATCTAGAAATTTATTAACTTATCCTTTTAATTAAGAAAGTGAGGTTGGTTTCTACCAATTAACCCTTTGTGTTTCAAACATCCAAATAAACTGATTAAGATCAGAGGTTGCCCATTTCCCTCCATGAATTAAGCCTAAATGTTAATTAAGGATAAATTTCCAAAATTACACATTTGCCCCTAAGACTCTAACACTTCATAATTTGTCAAATTCAATTCAAATGACCGAAATTTTTATCCTACCTCAGTCATGGGTCAGTTAAGACATCATAGGATAAAATGTGTTTTTTCAAAATTTAATTTAATTTATATATTATTTTCATATAAAAATGGTATTTTTCAAATAAAATTTGCTAACTTGACCAAGATAAAGCCTAATCACTTGAAAATTTTACAAGAGGCAGACCTAGACTATAGAAGCCTTTGAACCAAATTTCATTATTTTTTGAATTTTATTTAAATTATTAGAATTTTTTTAATTTCCGGAGTGTTTATTAAATATAAAATATTTTAAATGCAGAAAATTAAGTTTTGTATTTTTGACAAATCCTCCTAAGGTTAGAGAACTCAGAGGAAAAAATATTATATTATTTTGAGTTTTATTTGATTTATTGGAATTATATTAGTGAAAATCCCTTTTTAGCCTTTAAAAAATATTTTTAAGCTTGAAAATACAATATCTTTATTTTAGAAAATCAGGAAAAATATCCCAATTGTTCTTATGTGCTTAGAAAGCAATTTAGAATATTTTCATGAATTTTATTATTTTTGTGATTGTTATGGATTTTAATTATTTTAATTATTCAAAATGGGCTAAAAAAATCACGTTTTTATTTTAAACACCATTTTATTTTTAGAAAATACCCCTGATCACAGAGAACTCAAAAAACAAGTTTTCATAAATTTTTTAGTTATATTTTGATTTTTAAAAAAACATTTAAGTGCTAAAATGATATTTATATTTAAAAATCAACTTAGGCCATTAAAGGAACTCAAAATGGTTTAAAATTTTTATGATGAGTTCTCTGGATCCTAAAAAATAGTGGAGATAAAAAATCAAGTCATTTTGTTGTTTGTTTTTTTTTAAATTAATTATCTTAGTGATTTAATTTATAAAAGGATAAAACTTCTAATACACCGAGAGAAATTGGATTACACTGATTGAGATTTCATTGATATTTTTCTAAAGGTTCTCTGATCATCATAAACCTTTCAAAATTTTCTTAGTTTTTTCTAAGAAATTTTCTTAGTTTTTTCTAAGATAGTTTTTTCTAAGAAACATGCTAATTTCCATGATTAATCTAAGCAAATAATGGACATAAACTTGAAAAATATGATTCTCTGTCTAGGGACCTCATCTGACTTTAGAAAAATCAGGAAATGTTCTTTTTGACAGAGGCTACAACATGCCAAAAATCCAAGCTATGATGAAATGCCTATATGCATGGAGAATCAACAGATTCCTAACCCTAATGGATTTTTTAAAAATATCAAACATGATCAAATGGACATAAAGTTTAATTCACATTATTCTCCTTTGTTCACTGAGCAAGTGGATATTTTTATTTTATTTTTGTGATTTTTCTACACCAAGATATGAATTTTTGAAGTTAAGGGTCATTTTCTGAATTATTTAAATCCCTATTTATCTATTTAAATGCACAACGCCACATCAACCACATCACCCTACGACGGCTCCGAAGCTCCATGCGACGTGCTCCCAGTTGACGTAGTCATCCACCTCAGCGCTGACTTGACCCGCGGTTTATGTTCCGTAGCGCTGTTCGGCTTGCTCTCGATCGTCCATCCGATATGGAGAGTTCAAATAGTCTCGGGAGGAGGAGAAGTTTTATACCTTGGATCTGAGAAGTGAAGTTTCAATCAGAGGTTCTTGGCACGTTCGTTGGGGTCCAAGGAGCCTAGGGATTGAGCCTCTAGTCTTGGTGAAATGCCTAGAACCAAATTCGACCAAGGCCGTTTTCAGGTGTTGGTCTAGAGTTGTGCTAGAGGTGATTTCAGAGGGTAACAAGCTTGATTTCTCCCTCATTTATCAGATTTTTTTTTTAAATGCTCGTCCAGACTAAAGGAACATATCCAATCAACTCAAAAAAAATGGAGAGTTCAAATAGTCTCGGGAGGAGGAGAAGTTTTATACCTTGGATCTGAGAAGTGAAGTTTCAATCAGAGGTTCTTGGCACGTTCGTTGGGGTCCAAGGAGCCTAGGGATTGAGCCTCTAGTCTTGGTGAAATGCCTAGAACCAAATTCGACCAAGGCCGTTTTCAGGTGTTGGTCTAGAGTTGTGCTAGAGGTGATTTCAGAGGGTAACTTGATGGGGCTTTGTCTTCTCTTTCTATTGTGAAGGTGTGGGCTCAAGTAATTGGAGTTTTGTGGAGTTTTAAGGGATGTCCTATTTCAGCCCTATATTTCAAGCTCAAAATTAGGGTTAAACAGGGGGAATCAGGGCAATGAAGTGATTGGAATGAGTTGTGGAGGTCTCAAGGAAGCTCAAGGAGTGATTTGGAGGTCTCTCTTTGAGAAAATTTCAACACTTCTTCCATGTCCGTGGAGGTGAGTATTTATAAAATTGGCTAAGGGTGGCTCTTCTCTCAAGGCCAATGTTTGGGTGCATTGTGATGCTTGGGTGGAGGCCAGAGGAGCTCTATCATTTGATTAGAGTGAGGTGGTCTCTGGGTTTGATTTGGGTGAAATTCAAGAGGGGGTGGCCCTCTGTTTTGGCTTCTCCAGCAATTAGGCTGGTCAGCCATGGCAAGGGGAGGTGCCTAGGAGCTCAGGGAACCCAGGGGAATATGTCACAGCAATTTAATGCAATGAGGTATAGTTTTGGCAAAGATATCTTAAGCCTAAGCAAATATCGAAAACATATCCCTTAATCTAGGGGAACTTTGTTCCATGGCTTATTTTAGGTGGGTTTTAAGAGGTTTATGCTGGCCACTAGGGTCCAACTAATGGTTGTGGAGTGGGTCCAACTAATGGTGTCCAACTAATGGTTGTGGAGTCATTAATTTGGCGACTTTGGGGTAGTTAGGCCATCTTTAGTTCATGAGTTCAATGTGGGTTCAAGTGATAAAAGCCTTGGTTTGGGCTAGGTTAGCCATGTAAATTGGCCCAATTGACTGATAAAAAATGTTTAGATGACTGTTATGAAGATTTTTGGTGAAGAATTGAAATGATTTTGAGCTCAATGGGAGGGTCAATTTGAAGGATTTTTGAAATTTGGTCAATTTGGGCGTGTTGGGCTAGACATGTGCCTAGTTTGGGCTAGCCTTGGGATAAGTCCAAATTGAATGGTTCAAATGTTCAAGGGAGTTGTTGTGAAGATTTCTTATGAAGGAATAGAGTGGAAATTTTGGGGCTAAGGCCATCAATATGGTGATATTTTGAGACATGGCTAATTTAGGGCAAATTTGGGACTTTTTGGACTTAGGTTAAAATCAAATGAAATTGAGGCTTCACCAAGGCCAATTGAAGGTCAAGTTTAATGTATGGAAATTATATGAAGGTTTTTCAAAACAAATTGTGGCAAGTTGAGTTGGCCATGTGTTCAATTTGGTGGAACCAATTCATGGGGCCAAAATTGGGGTTTTGATCTAAATCAAAATTGGGCTCAAATGATGGACCAATTGGGCTAGGATTTGGTCTAGATTGGTCATATTAAGAGTAATTTGAGTTTATAATTGAAATTGGGGTAAATTGAGACCAATTTGATAAACATTTGAGGTGATTTGGGGAAAATATGGGTCTTTAAAGGGCAATTTGGGGGTTTTGATCAAAGATGGTCAAATTGGCCAAATTGGGTCATGTGGTAGTTGAGAAAAATAATATTGGAAATATTTGGGAGGCTTTGGGAATTTTTGGGACTTTTTGGAATTTTGGGCTAAGATGGGGGCATTTTGGTAATTTGGCCAATTTTGGTGATTTTGGGTAGTTTGGGTGTTTTCAAGGTGTTTGAAATGATTTTTGAACCAATTAGGGTATTTTGGGTAAAATTGGGAATTTTGGTCAAATTTGGAGTCCCAAGGGTATCTAGGTAATTTGGGGGAGTTTGGGGCAAAAGGCTAAGTTGGGTATCTTGGTAGAGTTGGAGTGTCAACCACCATCAATAAGCCATGGACCAATGGAAACCCCATTTTGGGTCCTCTATGTAGTGGTATTTGCTAAACCTTAGCCTAGGGCTAGTGGGGGGGATGTTGTGGTGACCACCTACATTAATATCCCAAAAGTATCAAGAGACCAAAGCCTAGAAGCTTTAGGATCGTGTAGGAATTAAAATTAATTCCTTTTTTATTTACTTTTATCCATGTGGGGAGGAAAAAAATGTCTTTAACCCTAAGGTCCAGCAATCTTAAGGGTGACTCATCTTGAGTTTCCCCCCATAGTGATCCAACCTACTAAGTGCTATAGGTTAAGTGCCTAAGTGCTAGAAGTTATGATCAATATGTGGAACTTCAAGTTGAGTAAAGAAGAGGGTAGAATTTCTAATGGTGAGGGTTCCTTTTGTAGTTTTCTAAGAATAGTCAATAGGAAAGTTCTTTAGCTAGACCTTAGGCTACTAAAGCGGAAAAAATAAATCTTAACCAAAAGTGAGGTCAACAAATGGACCATCAATAGGTGTAGTGTGCTGGACAAGCACACCGCGCGTATTGGTGTTGACCGACGAGATAAAAAAAAACTAATACAAACTCCCAAGTCAACAGACCCGGAAGTATGTGTAGAGTTGTGTGTGTGATTTGTTTCTGCTTGGGAATTAGCAGGTGATCTTCTGATTGAAATTAAGGAATAGGGACTCTCGCTGGGGATCGGAGAGTGAATTCGATGGGAGATTTCCAGGAGGATGAGAGTGAAGAAGATGTTTGAACTTCATTTATGCACGGAACTTTTGTTTAGTACTGTTTGTTTTAGCTATTTTGTTGTGTCGGATTGCATTTCCTTTCTGCACACTACCTATGTTTATGTTTTGAATTTTGATATTTGGATTTCAGTGTTATGATGTTGGTTTGCTTTAGAACACCGAATTTAATGTTTTTTTGCTTCAAAAATGTTAGTTTGTAAAAGCACGGATTTTATTTATAAATTTGAGTTTTGTGTTGTTTGTGAAAGTTTGGTGTTAGTGTGATGTTTAATTATGCTTAGAAAGGTTTATTTGAGTAAAATAGAGGTTGACATAAAGCAGTATGGAGTAGATTTTCACAGAAACCTAAATCTGGTGAATTTAAGCTCTGACACATGATGCGCCAGATTGGCACTTGATGCGCCGATTTATAGAGCCTTGGCGCAAGATACGCCAAATTGGTGCTTGATGCCCCAAAGATTTGAACACACCTGATTGCTTAGAAAACTGTGAAATCGCACAAACAAACTCTATTTTCACTACTTAAGTCGTCTCCTACCTCAAGACCTAGGTTTAGGGCATCACATTGTAGATGAAAAAGAAGGATTCGGAGGCTAAAAAGCATAGATTTCATCTTTCTTAGTAAGAGCTCCACTTTAACTTAGAAATTTTTTATCTACAACATGGATTTGGAAGATCCGAAATTTGAAATTTTTGATGAAAAAGCTTGAAGAAAACTCATGGTGAAAAGTTTCTTACCAAATAATCTTGTTTGAGGAGTTAGATTTTTTATTTGCCAATTTATTTTGAATTATTTATATTTTTGTAGAATTTTCAAATGGCTCCCGACAAATGGCTATGGCTCCCGAGTTAAGAGAGGAAGGCCATCCGAAGATTTTGATGCACGAAGATTTGTTAGTTTCAAAGCCTAACACAATTACAATACTCAAATGGAGGCAAGAAAAATGATCCAAGAACGGGCATTTGCTATCCCGGGTGGCAAGATCGAGAGACTAATTCTTGCTAAGAACTGGGAAAGATTCAGCTACTTCACTGTCGTAGCAATTGTCCCGATGGCAATTGTCCCGATGTTTTGGGTTTGGGAGTTTTATGCAAATGTGAGGTTCAATGTTGAAGATTACATCTTGGTGAGAGGTAAGCAAGTCAAGTTTACTGCTGAAAGGATCAATACTCTTTATGGGCTTAGAAACATATTTCATAATGAATACGATGCATTCGTGATGACTGCTTTATCATTGGATGAAGTGATTGAATTTTTGACTAATGAAAGAGGAGAGTGGAAGATTAAGAATAACAAGATAATTAACTTCCTTGCTTCCATGTTGACTATTCAGTCAAAACTATGACCACTTCATTTTTGCCAGACTATTGCCAACAAATCATTTGGCTGATGTTACAAAAGACAGAGTTGTACTAACTATTGCATTCAGAACATGAAAGTAATAGATGTTGGTGCACTTATAGTTCAACATGCTCGAAGTATAGCTGGTAGTTCTACAGCTAGTGGTTTGGGATACCCTGCCCTGATTTTCACTCTATGTGAACAATCAAGAGTAGAATCCCATAGAAATGAAGAAAGATTATAGCCACAAAATCCCAATTGGGAGGCATATGATCTAGAGAGTGGAATCATTTTTTGAATCTAGAGGTGGAAGAAGGATAGGCCCTCTACATCTGCCACAGGGGCGTCTACTTCTCGATCTACATCGTTTGAATGTATTATGGACCAACTGATGATTCAATAAAAGGTCATAGTTAATATTCAAACCCAGTTAGGAGAGATAGGAGCAAGAAATGCTTATAATGATGAATATCAGCAGAGGAGAGTTTAGCATGACATTGATTTTGATAATGCTATGGTTAGACACTTCATGGGTGAACCTGATGTGAACTTTGGACTTTCCTGCTTGCCTCAAGACTTTCCTGCTTGCCTCAATTTCACTCCCTATGCTCCTATTCATGATGAAGAAGAAGAAGATTCTGATGATGATGAGGAAGGAGATGAGGATTGATGTTTTATGAGATTAGTTTATTGTGTTGAATGTTTTTTTGTTATTTGTGTTTGTATTGTGATGTACTTTTATTTGAAACTTTTTGTAGTAAAAACTTTTATGTTGTGTTGTGAACTAAATATGTAATAATAACTATAGACTTTCACATTTTTTGTATTTTTAGTATTTTCAGTTTAGTTTTCAGTTTTTGTATTTCTATTTTTTAATTCTCAACAAGTTCTTTAGAATATATTATGTTTTGTTTAATGTTTTAAAGCTTATATGTAGTTTTACAGTTAGTACCTGTAGTATACTAGAGCCGAGTTTCATAGTCAGAAATCCTCTGCAGGTTAGTTTTTATTTTCATGTATTTTCTGTTTTATTTCACCTACTAAATTTTATACTAAAAATATTTTTAAAATCACTTAAAAACTTAAGTTTGGTGGAAAGAAAAATTTATTTTGAAAATAAGTAAACTAAATTTTATTTGTCCTCAATTAACTATATTTTTAAAATTAATTTAACATGGCCTAGGATATTAAGATTTAACTTTAAATGACTATACTTCTGTTTATAAATATTGTGTTAAATTTAGGTAAAAAGTTTTTAATAATGAAGGTTTAAAGTTAAAGATATTTGGTATGATAGGAGAAGACTATGTTTTTTTTAAGTAAAGAAAATTGTATTTTTGAAGTGTTAAGAATTTAAGAGTTTCATGAAAGAAGAAAGGAATGAGACTTTGTGAAAAACATAAACTAATATAATTTTATAAAGTGAAGAAAGGTATAGAGTTTTGACTTTAAGAAGATAATAGTGAAGTTCAAAATTATTAAATGCTATCCAGATATAGTAATCCTCACTTGAAAAAGAAAAAGAAAAAGAGAAGAAATGATTGAAAAGATCCTAAAAGAAAAAAAATAAAAGGAAAAAGGAAAGAAAAAGAAAAGAAAAGAAAAAAGGAGAAGCTTGAGGCTTGAGGCGATGCCTAATAAAAAATTGGCTTCACTTGAATCAACTTAAGGAAGAAGCTTTATTACATTTTCTAAACTTGTATTGGAGTATTAGTATCATTCATAGTAAAATTTTCATGAAGTTCCTTTTCATAAAGATGTTCTAAATGTCCTTAATATGACAAATTGTGATTCTTCTTGAAATGAATAGAGATTCAAAAATCTTAAATTTGATTATTAAGTATTCCAAGACTTAGAGTTTGAATCTAAGTTGTTAAAGGGTTTTCTTAAATTTTGCTATTCTATTTATTAAACTAAAGTATAGAAGTAGTAATTTAATCTCTATTCTAAGTCATTTGCTTTTATGTAATAAAAGTGTCACTTGAGGGCAAGTAACATTTAAGTTTGGTGGACTTCGATACACCAAAATAATATATTGTTTTAAGTACATATTTTATGCTTATTTTTGGTGATATAGCACTTTAAATAAGGTTATTTTCATGTTTTTATTGCAGGTATATCATTCTTAGCTATTTGGAGCAAAAATGTCAAAAAGGATAAAATTTGAAGATAAAACAACGAATTTTGGGATTCTAGAGCATGATGCGGCATTTGACAGAGAATTGACACATGATGCGCCAGATTAACGTATGATGAGCCAGAGACGACTTTTTGCAAATTAAGGCATTTCAAGACAAATTTTGCTCAAATTTTTAAAGGGAAACTTGTTCTAAAAACCTATTGGAGTAATTCACTACATCTAGACTCTTTGGAAGGTTCTTTTATGAAGAAATATATTTCCTGGATCAAATGACACATCTTTTGAATTCAAAAGAGTTGACTTTTGGAGGGAATTTTTTTAGGGAATTTTGAATTCCTTTTCAAAGGAGGCATCCCAAAATAAAAGAAGACTTCAAAGACTTCAAAGAGAGTTGAAGGGGGGACGAGAAATGGAGAGAGAGAAAGTTGGTGTGAAAGGCAAGAGTAGTGAAGAGGAGGCTTTTTTTCTAGGGTTTTAAGAGGAGAAGGAAGGCAAGAGATTTCTTCTTCATTACACTTCTAAGAGAGAATTGGGAGTGATTGCAAAGAGTGAAAGGCTTAGAGAGAACTTCTAGGGATTTGCTTGGGAAGAATTGTGAGATAAGTTGTATTTTTATTTCTTTTGTTTTGTAAACTTGTTTTTATATATGAAATCCATGTTTTGTCATATCCTTCTCATGAATTCTGAGTAGTCTTCTTTATCCCTCTCCCTACTTTGAGATATGGTTTTGTAAGAAATTGATTTGGTTTTCTACAGTTTTAAATATTAAAAATTTGTGATGATTTGAACTCTGATCTTCATTTACTTTTCAGTCTGGCCAACTGAAATGTTAAAACTTGTTGAGAAACATATGTTCTGAAAAGGGATATAATTTCTACAACATAGGGAGAATCTCATTTGATTTCATGGGAGAGTATTAATCCATGGGATTGGGTGTAAATAAATAGAAAAATATACTTTGTTGGATGCAGAATTGGAGATTTTAAGGTGATCGATTACAATCCCTAATTTGGTTCAGTTGATTAGAAACCGCAGGGGTGAGAGTGGTGGGTGCTCTGAAGTGGCAGCTGGTATCCTTTCAGCCTAACCATAAAATTAAGGACCAAACTCTGGATTAATAAATGTTCTTTATAATACTCAGAAGAGGGTAAAGAATAGGATTGCTCATATGTGACACAAAATAGTTTTTATATATATTTTCAAATAATCTCAATTTCTGCACAATCCATATAATCATTGTAAAGGGGAAGGATCCTTTCTTAAATTTAAACTTTTCGTGACACAAAAACTTTGTTTAATTTTTGTAATTTTACTATTGAAAATTTATTATTTAGTTTAGTTTAACTTCTGTAATCTTACATCTACATTTTAAGTAGCATTCACTTTAGTAGCTAATAATCAAACTTTGCACTTTACTTTATTTTTTTTATTTTGTAGTTTAAAATTAGAATATTAAGAACTTACATATAGGTATTTCTAGGGAAGGATCGATATGTAGGACCCATTAGAGCCCTTTATTACTTGTGCGATATATATATTTGTGTTGATTTAAAATGGGATTTGGTAGTTTAAAAAGGAGTTTTAAAATATAAACTATTTTCATAAAAGGTAATTTTGTTTTCATAAAAGGTAATATTTTCATAAAAGGTAATTTTGTTGGGATTATATTACATATTTATTATATATTTGTCGTGTGTAATTTTGTAATATTGAAAAATATTTGCAAAATTTACTTATTAAATCTACCTACAATCACGGGAAGATACTAGCTGTCACTCTAGAGTTCCCTCTTCTCCCTCCACCTGGAGGCTAACATCTCGTATCAAAACCTAAAACTATAAACCAAATTGGGGGCTTTAGTCTATCACTCTAAAGTTCTCTAATTCTACACCCTTCAAAGATTATTTTCCTATTTATTTGCACTCAACCATATGAATTACATTATCATCCATACAATCACATGTGATTATTACCATTAATTGACTGAGACAATACTATCACGGATCTTACATGTTGATCTTACATGTTCTCACAACAAATTCTCACAACAAATATAAACATCTTAATTGGCCAAATCAAGAAGTAAATAAAGCACAAGGTTAAAAATCATCACAACTTATTCCAACCTTAAATATTAGTACTTCACACAACTTCCATCCAAAAGTTAATCACTTATCATTTTAAGGATAAAGATAAAGAAAGCTACATAGAATTCATTGAGAAAACACAACTACACTTAAATTTGAAAGTAGAATCATGCAAACAAATAAGAAGTCTAAATTAAAACCAAATGTACTCACAAATATAAAAACTTATCTCAAATCCTCTCCATCAAACTCTTGAAGTTCCTTTGATTCTCTTCTCTTCCTTTCTCTTACAATACTCTCTACTCACACACTACAACTCCTCTCTTGTTCTCTATAAAAATAACCTAATTATCTATGATAGAGGCGTCGGTGGCGTGGCTATGGGGGGCGTGTAGGTGTCTTTCTAAGGTTATGGGACAAATGTAGGAGAGTGCTCTTCAATCCAATCCAAGCCTTCTTTTATAATTTTCCAAAATGTGCTTTGGTATCTCTTCACAATGTGTCCACATTCAATGAATCTTCCCAGAGTTACCTCCTTTTAAAAGCCAATTAAATGTTTTTTTTTTGTGTCCATTAACCATTTCCCACGTTTTTACTGAAAGTTGCTTCAAACACCTCTTCAAAAATTAGTCCAAATTCATTGCATCATCAAGTAACTACCTCTAGCGCTTGAGCATGAGGTATGTAGCGCTTAAGCGAGGCCTTCTCGGATTTCATGGTGCTTAAACGCCTGTTTTGGGCACTTATATGCCACAGTTCTTTTACACACCTTCTTCATTTTTGCTCCAAATTTGATCTTTTTTCACTTATTTCACCATTTTTCATCCATTTGATTGAACCTGAAAAAAAAACACACAAATAACTTCCACTAAAGTGTAATATCCTAAAAAAGTATAAAAATGTATACATAAGATGTATCAATTCCCTGAGCACTCTTTTGAAGTTCTCTAACTTCTCTGACTCCAACAACACTTACAGGACTCACAAACTCCTGAAATCACAAAAACTCACAAAGAACACTACTCACACACTTAACACACTCACACACTACGTGACTCTATATATCCAACTCCCCTTAGCCTCTTGGAATTAATCCCAATTTATAAATCTTCAAAAATGACCAAGTATTGCCTTAGACATCTCTTCAAAATTTTTCCTCAATCAATGAATCTTATAGAAAGTAACCATGGCGCCTAGGTGTCAAACCGTCACGCCTAAGTACCAACCAAGTTCTATATCTGGCGCCTAGGCGCCGATCGACTGGTTTGGTAATTTTCTTTAGTTTAGCCCATTTTGCTCCTTTTTAATGTATTTTTTCTCCTTTTTACTCATTTGATAGGAAGAGGTCCACCATTTATTGATCTCATGGCTTCTAACACCAAAGAAAGCATAAGTTTTGGGATCTTTGATAGATAGAAGTTCATTAGCGAGGTTGCACAGAAGTTATACAATAAATCTCTTATAAAGAATAGATTGATCAAGGAAAGAGATTTTATTACTTCCAATGGTCTTATGGAAGAAATAATCACGCAGAGGCATTGGGAAGTAATTTTTTACACTATTGTTGTCGTTGGTATCTCTATCTTGAAGGAATTTTATGCTAATCTTCATGGGATGAACCAGGGATTTGTCTTTGTTCAAGGTAGGTTGATACCTTTCACTCCTAAGAGAATCAATGAATTGCTCTTGATAGAGAATGTTCCAATTTGTCATTATGCCAACTTTATTCCTACTAGATACAATCTAAATGAAGTATTTAGATTCCTGGCGGATGAAGAAGAAACCTGGAAAATGATAAATGACTTCAAGGTTAGTTTTCTTATCTCACTGTTAAATTCATCCTCAAAGCCTTGGCATTTCTTCATTTTAGCCAAGTTACTTTCTTCCACAAAACTCAATTAAGTGATGAAGAAGAGTGTTATCCTCAATTATTAGTCTCGTACGGGGAGACCAATTGATGTGAGGGCTCTAAGCTTTAGATCAATTTTTGGCTTAACACTAAATGGATCTACTACTGGACTGGGACATATATCTACTATATTTTTACTATGCAGCCAAGCTTAAGTTCCTAACGAGAATTGGGAAAAAGGCTCTTCTTCATTTGAAGCCCATGGACCATTCTATTATGAGTTATGACTGCATGGATATTATAGCGACGCATGGTAGAAATGCTTCTACGGATCAGTCTCCTTAAAATTCTGCATCATTTTCATGACCCCGACTACCTGATAACCTTGTTATTATCTTAAGGAGATTAAGAAGTTGGAATAAGAGATGGCTATTATTATGAATAGGATTAGCAACATCTCTGATCAGTTTCATCATTTGGATTGGCAGATCAAACAATAATCAGATCATATTACACTTATTGAAGAGGCAAAGGTATGGATGTTTAAGAAAAATAATTGGATCAAGGATGATTCGACAGTTGAATTTCTTTACCATCCTTTCTATAACTTTTATATGGCCACCAGTCGATGGGTGAATTTAGTAAGGAGGACATTGTTGTGGATGAAAGCATCGAAGTTGAATTTATAAGAGCTTTCTCAGTTTTGTGTTGAAATTTTATTATTAAATGTCTTCAAGTTTGTGTCTTTGATTATTAGTATTTGCTTATTATAATGCATCGCTAATATGTTTGTTGGTGTGAATTTGATGTTGTATTAAATGTCTAGTTGTTGGTGTGTTCATTTCCTTAATTTTTTGGACTTATATATAAAAATGACTTATTTGTTGTTTGTGAAAATTGGAAGTTGGAACACACTTAATTATTAAAATTAAGTTGCATTAGGCTAATCTGAGTTTAGATAGCCTTGGTGTTCTATGCTTTTTACCAAAATAAAAAAAATAGCACTGGTGCTTAAGCACTGAAATCTGACTCCAAAGCACCAATTACTAGAGAAACCAGCTACTAAGCGCCATAATTGGGCGCTTAAGCACTAGTTCAGCTAGATCGCCAAATCATGGTCTAAAATTGTGAAATTTGCCAGTTTTCACCATTTATTTATCTTTTTCATCTTCTTCTTCACGAAAAACACCAAACCATCACCATAGGGCATCAATTCATTTACAATTCATTTGATTTTAAGGCAATTTAGTGGATTGAAAATGTAAGATTTATTCTTCTCTTGGTAAGAGCTTCACTTTGGTTTAGAAATTTTTAATTTTCACCATGAATTTCTTCTACATTATGGAAATATCAAAAATTAAAAGTTTTGGAAGAAAATAGTGAAGAATCCATGGTGTGAAGTTTCTTAACTTTAATTTTGATTTTTAGGAGCTCAGAGAACTTTTATTTTGAATTTATTTAGAGTTATTGTGATTTTTTAAAATTTCCATGGCTCTTAAGATGAATAGGGGAAAAGGAAAAGACGTCTTTGATTCTAAGAAATTTGTCAATATAAAAGCTCAGTACATTATAATGATCAAGTCACTTCTAAAAATTTGATTCAATAACAAGATTTCATCATGCTAGAGGAGCTGGTTAAAGTTTGATTGTTACCCACATTGGGAAAGCTTCTACTACTTTACCACTATAGTAGTTATCTCTGTTGTACGGGAATTTTATGCCAACGTCTGAGAAGCCTGTGATGATCAGATATTTGTTCGAGGAAGAAGTTTAGAGTTTACACTAGAGCGGATCAACGCTCTTTACGAGTTGTCGAATATACCAAGTTGCGATTACTCTTCATTTGAGCCTAAAGAGTCGTAGTTGGATGAGATTATTACATTTTTTACTGACGAAATATTAGTTTGGAAAATTAAGAATGACCACAAGGTAAACTTCTCTTCCTCAATGTTAAGTGCACCCTCTAAGACATGGCACTATATCATTTCCACACTACTTCTTCCTTCCAATCATCTTAGTGAGGTGTTGACCTCTCTTTTGGTTGAGGTTTAGTTTTTCCTCTTTAGTATCCTAAGGTCTAGCCATAGGACTTCCAATTGACACACACACACACACACACACACACACACAACCCTCACCATCAGAAACTCTACACTCCTCTTTATTCAACTTGAAGTTCCACATATTGGTCCTAACCTCTAGCACCTCTCTAGCACCTCTAGCACCTAGTAGGTGGGGTCATTATGGGGGAACTCAAGATGAGTCACCCTTAGGACTGATGGACCTTAGGGTTGACCCTGGGTGTTGTTCTAGGGCTAAGGCACTCACTTGCAATCATTTCCACTCACAACCACTCACTACTCTATACCTAGAACTTCTAGGCTTTGGTCCCTTGATACTTTTGGGAGACTTCTGTAGGTGGTTCCCTAAACCACTAGCACAGGGCTATAGCCCTAGGCTAGGGTTTAGCTAAGACCACTATAGAGAGAACCAAAAATGGGGTTTCCAATGGTCCATGGCTTATTAATGGTGGTTGGTACTCCAATTCTACCAAGATACCCAATTTATCCTTTTGCCCCTAAATTCCCCCAAATTACCTAGATACCCTTGGGGCCCCAAATTCTGCGAAAATTCCCAAATTTACCCAAAATAACCAAGTTGGTTCAAAAATTATTTCAAACACCTTGAAAACACCCAAACTACCCAAAATCACTAAAATTGCCCAAATTACCAAAATGCCCCCTCCTTAGTCCAAGATTCCAAAAATTTCAAAAAATCCCAAAAAATCTCAAAAACTTCCAAATATTCTCAATTTCATCATCCTTAACTACCACATGACCCAATTTGGCTAATTTGACCAACTTTGATCAAAACCCCCAAATTGACACCCAATTTGGCCAATTTGACCATCTTTAACCAAAACCCCCAAATTTACCTTTAAGGGCCCAAATTTCTTCAAATTCAACTCAAATGTCCATCATTTGGATCTCAATTGACCCAAATTTCAATCCTAAACTCAAATTAACTTTTTTAAACTCATCAATTGACCCCAATTTCAATCCTAAACAAATTAACTTTTGATATGATCAAAATAAACCAAATCCCCCATTAGTTGGCCCATGATTTGAGCCTAATTTTGATTTAGGTCAAAACCTCAATTTTGATCATATGACCTAACCTCATTAAATTGAACCCATAGCCTAGTAAATTGGCCCCAATTAATGTTTCAAAATTATTATAACATTCCTACACATCAAAATCAACCATCAATTGGCCTTGTTGAAGCCTCAAATCCATTTTATTTTGGCCTAAATCCAAAATTCCCAAATTTAGCCCCAAATTGGCTAAGTCCCCAAATTTCACCCAATTGTTTGCCTTAGTCTCCAAATTGGCATCCAATTCATGTTGAAAACTCTTAATGGGGTCCATATTGACCATTTAAAGCAATAAATTTGGAATTAGCCCAAGGCTAGCTCAAACTAGACCCAAGCCTAGCCCAACATAACTAAATTGATTAAAATTCAAAATTCCCTCAAATTGTCCTTTCAATTGAACTCAAAACCACTTCCATCCTTCACCAAAGTTGTTCATTATGATCATCTACACCAAATGAAACATTTAATTGGGCCAATTTACATGGCTAGCCTAGACTAAACCTAAGACTTGGTCATTGCACCCACTTGGACCCATGCACTAAATGTGACCCAACCACCCTAAAGGAACCAAATTAACTCCACCTCAGCCATTAGTTGACCCCTAAGACTGAGCCAAAACCCATCTAACCACCTAAAATAAGCCATGGACCAAAGGTCCCCCAAATTAAGGGATCTTATTCCCAAAAATACACATGCTTAAGATATCCTTGCCAAATCAAAACACATTTGCATTAAATTGTTGTGATGGATTCC
>NW_018251112.1:18663-21897 GCF_001263595.1 Phalaenopsis equestris | reverse complement strand
CCACCCCTTAGCCATTTTTATAAAAAGCACCTCCCACGGCCATGGAAAGTGGTGCTAAAAATTTCTTAGGGAGACCTCTCCAAATTGACCATAGAGCTTCCCTTAGATCCCCTCAGTGCATTCCAACTGTTTTCCCTCATCAATTTCCTCTGTCGGAGTTCAATTTTGAGCTCCAAAACTTGCCGGAAACCAGAATAGAGCTCAATATACCTCCGCACTCCACCAAACACAAATTAACTCTACCCACGCGTTCACAACCAAGAAAGAAGCCAAAGCCCCATAAAATCCCCCTTCCACAGAGCCTCTACGATAGCTCTATACTAACACCCAATTTTGGCCGTGATCAAATTCATACCTAGGCCTTACACCAAAACCAGAGGCTTAATCCCTAGCCTCCTTAGACCCTAACGAACGTGCAAAGGCCCTCTAATTAAAGCTTCACTTCTCAAAGCAAAGGTATAAAACTTCTCCCCCTCCCGAGCCTATTTTGATTCTATAATTGGTTAGGCGTAATTTAATTGCATGATTACTGTATGGATGTGTTCGTCTCACTTAGACGAGTCCATAGGATCAAACCCGAAGTGATTTGGTTGAGTATAGGCTAAGGTCTTAGGGTTTAAGTGTGGACAGTCACGGGATCATTCTAATCGGGCATGATGATGGGGATCCATTTGATCAAGCTTGCATCGAATGGACGGTGAAGATGAAGCCAGAAAGTGCTTCTTTACACGAACAACGGGACGCGTGGCTACTGGCGTGGACAACGACGTCAAATGAGAGCGCGCCGCGTGGAGTTTCGGAGTCGCCGTAGGTTGACGAGGCGCCGCGTGGATAAGTAGGAAAATATGACTTTTTCTATTTATTTAAACTCCCTTTAACTTCAAAAATACATAACTTTGTGTAGAAAAATCACAAAAATAAAATAAAAATACCCTCTTACTCAGTGAATAGAGGTAAATAATGTGGAAATAATTTTAAGCCCATGTGATGTATATTTTATTTTTAATTAATTAAATACTGATTTGAATCTTTTGATTCTCGATGCATATTGACTCATCATCATAGCTTGAATTTTTAGCATGTTGTAGCCTCTGTCAAGAAGAACATTTTTTTATTTTCCCAAACTCAGATGAGGTTCCTAGATAGAGGATCACATTTTCCAAGTTTATGTGCATTTTTTTCCTAGACAGAGGATCACATTTTTTTAAGTTTATGTGCATTATTTGCCTAAAATAATCATGGAAATTAGCATGTTGCTTAGAAAATTCCAAGAAAATTTTGAAAGGTCCAGAATGACCAGAGAAGCTTTTGAAAATAATCTTATGGGTCAAGTCATTTAAAATGTACTTAATTTTCATACACACTAAATTACTAAGATAATTAATTTTGAAAGATATAAACATTTAAGTGACTTGATTTTTTATTTCCACTGTTATTTATAATCCAGAGAACTCATTATAAAAATTTCAAAATATTTTGAGTACATTTGATAACTTAAATTGATTTTTAAAGATAAACATCATTTTTGGCTTTTAAATGATTTTTAAAAATCAAAATATAACTCAAAACTTTATCAAAACTTATTTTTTTTGAGTTCTTTGTGATCAGGGGTATTTTCTAAAAATAAAATTATATTTAAAATAAAAACTTCATTTTTTAGCCTATTTTTAATATTTAAATAATTAAAAATACCTAAAAAACACTCTAAATTGCTTTTTAATTACTTAGGAACAACTAGATTATTTTTCCTGATTTTCTAAATAAATCAGGAAAAATATTCTAGTTGTTCTTGATTTTCTAAATAAAGATATTGAATTTTAAAGCTTAAAAATGATTTTTAAAGGCTAAAAATGAGTTTTCACTAAAATAATTCCAATAAATCAAATAAAATTTAGAAAAACATAAAATCTTCACCTCTAAGTTCTCCGATCTCAGGGAGACTTTTCAAAAATACAAAACTTAACTGTCCCCATTTAAAATATTTTATATTTAATAAATACCCCATAACATAAAATAATTCTTAAAATTCAAATAAAATTCAATAAAATCATGAAACTTGGTCCAAAGACTTCTCTAGTCTAGGGCTATCTCCAGTAAAAATTTCAAGGGATTAGGAGTCACCTTGGCCAACTTAAGAATTTTTCTTTGGAAAATCCTATTTTTTGCATAAAAATAATTATTTAAATAAATTAAATTTTGAAAAATCACATTTTTTCTCTGATGTCTTAATTGATTCATGAATAGAAACCAACCTCACTTTCTTAATTAAAAAGATAAGTTACTAAATTTCTGAATTATTAAAATAAAATGAACCAAAGACTTAAGGGTATGACTTTTGAAGTCAATAATTAATCAATTTAATACCCCTATTTTGATGTTCAAATAAAATTCAAATCATGAATCATGATCACCTAAAGCCTAATCTTTTCAAAACTAATTAAGACACTCACCTAGGTCTTAAGGGCTTAGTAGTGACTTAGGCTAAATCAAGTTTCATTTAGATGAGGATTAGAAAAGTAAATATCATTGAAAATTAAAACATCTTTCAAATACTACAAGCCAAAATTTGGCCTAAGTGTTCCAACAACACTAACTTGCCTTTTTAAGCGTCTTCACCCACATAATTATTAAACTGAATCACAAGTGATAATTACCATATTCTTAGGGATAATTGAGACATCAATATTGATTGAGCATTAAGGGTATTTACAGGATGACTTATTAAGCAACATAATAATTTTAAAAGAACTCAAGATTTTTCACCAGGTAGCGAGAGAGTAGCACGTACCTGCTCCTATCTCTAGATCTATTAGAGATCTTGATGATCTATTAAACTTAATATGATTTGCTTAACAAAATCATCCTTAATTAAACACCTAAAGACCCATCAAGATATGACATAGGGTAAGGAAAACTAGTAAAACCTTACTTTTTGCATCTATATAAATGCCTCTATATAAATTGCCCTGACATGCATGTTAAGTTTCAGGTGGTGGAACGAGAAGACTCGCCAGGTACGCTTTTACAGTTTTCAGCGTTGTCTATCTTGTACTTTTATGCTATACTTTTGTGTTTATACAATTTTGTTTTGAAAACTAAATCTATCAGGATAGCCATAAAACCAAAACCAGAACCAAAATCAAAACTAAAATCAAACAAGATAAAATTCACCGCCATAACATTTAAAATATAAAACAACTCAAAATTTAATCACAAACATCACACAAAACTACA
>NW_018251112.1:16175-18618 GCF_001263595.1 Phalaenopsis equestris | reverse complement strand
GAGGAGGTAACCTACGGTTGCTAATGAGGCTTCCCACGGTCTAAATGAAATTATGAAACTCATTTAGTTGAGTTTAGTAAGTTCATTTGGACTAAGTAATCCAAAAAAAATAGTGGTGCCGAATCGAGGGAACCGTAGGATCCTAACCGATGTCGCTCTAATCACGCTCTAATCAACTTTAATAAAATCAACTTGAATAAGCCCCCATAAAATTAAAAGAACTTCAACCATAGGGCCACCTGATTTAGCATTATAACTTGACGCACTAGAAAATTCAAACTCGTCGCGGTGAGGAGCTTGGAGCAAGCATGGTGGGCAGCACGACCATCTTCAACAGAGCAAAATCAAAACCTGTCTTCCCCAACTAAACCAATCTTCCTTCCTTAGACTTAAACAACAAAGCCATAAGTCTTCGAGGTTGCTTGCTTACGCAACATAAATCCTCACCTTATCTTTAATCTTTTGTTAGCCCTGCTATATAATATAAGCCCTAACTCGTCTTAGGATTCCGAGGTTGTCGTTTCTCACAACCTAAACCCTCACATCTTCCAGGCTATTTGTGTGATCGTTTTACACGAATGTAAGCCCCAAATAATAAAATTGGTAGGATGAAACACTTAAATATTTCTCCTCAAAACTGAAGCCAAACATTAGGATAGCTTGGGAAGTCAACGAGATTATCCTCTGGATCCATGACATCCCCTAGTTCTTCCTCATTTGGACTCTACAACAAAATGTTCCAAAATCGAACCAATCCCCTTTTACATGTCTTTGTCTGATCTCATTGAAAAGTCCTACCCTTTGAAACTCCTTGAAGATAATTTTTTCTGATTTTATCGAGAGTCTTCTTAGGTGACTTTGGTCATTTAAGATGTAATTAACTATAGGGGATTTCCCTTATAAGAAGCATGTCCGAACCCAACTTAATATAAACCCTATTTAATTTTTTATATTAAATAAGGGAACTTGTCGGCAAATACAGAGGTTTTGCAGACCAAACAGATGTCATATATTCCTTAGTTTATTTGATCGAGCCTCAGCCTCAAGTTTTGTGTTTATCCTTCAGGATAGATACGGGATTTGAGGTACAGTGCTCTTTCATTTAAACTATGAAAAATATGGGGTCAGATTGGTTTCATATTTTTCTAAACTAAATATATACGTAAATTAAAACGTCCTTCAGACGACAGCTTCTGGCGACTCCGCTGGGGACAAGCTTTTCTCTCCATACAAATCAAGAAATATTATTTTTACACATCGGTAATATGTACATGTCCCTCTTGGATCAAATTACCCTTCTTGTGTTGGCATACTTTACCCATTTCTGTCTTAAGAAAGTATGGTTAACTCTTTGGACTTCAGGACTAGCTGTTCAACCATCATTCCATCTTTGAACAGAGGTGGGTTCAGTAGACTATTAAGGACTCTTTAGATTTTCATGTGGGGTCGGACCCCCAATAGGTGTGTCGGTGGACTAGTTCCATTTGGGCATTTCCTGCTACTAAATAGGTCTCGCACTGGGTCCTCAAATACTTCACATCTCCCTTCTAGATTTGATTTGCTATTCTGCAAGTTAAACCAAATTGTGTTCTGCTGCGCGCACTTTGAAATTTTCTTATATTAATTAAATTTTACACTTTCTCTTAAATAAGATTTTAAGATACCCATAAATTAAGACCCTTCCGGTCTATAGATCAACCTCTACTTTCAGTGCTTGCACTAAAAATTATGAGGTTTTTGACCATATAGCTAACCCTAAGACTTTCTGTTTTAAAGCCTACTACAATGGCTTACCCAACGCTGATCTTTTCCTGCAATTTTCCAATAGACCATAGCACCCGTAACGCCGCTCCCACCATCAAGTTTGGAGGAGGATTCGAAGATCTTGAGGTCATCCTCGGGAAAGCCCCGTTCGTGGTAATGAAGATTGCCGCTCCAGAAATACAGGAGCCGTCTGTAGAATTCAACCTCAACTGCCTTCAAAACTTCCCTACCTACAAGAAGTCTAGAACTACTGCCATCGCGGCACTCGCCAAACCTACTAGCCCCGCTGCTGCTAAGGGGAAAGAAGTGATGATTATTGAGGATACGACTGAAGGATTAACTGTCCCACCACCTGTGTTTCCCACCACCTGTGTTTGAAATCAAATCAGATCAAGTTCAAAGACTGTACCGCTGACCCGAACTCAAAGGAGGAACCACATTAGAAAAGTTCGGAGGGAAATTAATGCCCAGGCTCCCAAGGAGACACCTGTTGAGGAGGAGCCTCATCAAGATGAAGAAGTGTTACCAGAAATTTATCCACTTCTGCAAGGAGGTAGTTTTCATCCTCTAATGGATACCGAGGGATATGAGAGTATCCGAAGGATGACTGCCGAATTACCGTCACTATATGGACATGGTGAGGGGAGAAATAAGTTCACTCCTATCACTCGAGTTAGTG
>NW_018251112.1:10524-16156 GCF_001263595.1 Phalaenopsis equestris | reverse complement strand
GTGCTACCCAAGATTGATGTTCGGTTAGCGAGTTACTTAAACGAGTGGGAGATGCAATTTCTTCTCGCATGAAGAAGAAAATTTTGAAGGACCTCAAATCCGCTAGATAGTCCCACAAGACAACTGGAGTGCCACCTACTCGCATCCCCATTTGGTTTCGTTTAGGGAACAGATTTGATACCATAGTGAGCACTACTGATTATACTACCACCAAGACCGCGGGCCGTCGACCGGTTAAGTCGAGACTGGGTCCGAAGATCTTACCCGTCACCCATTATGGAGACATTCCTATAATCCCAAAGAAAAAGACAAGACGCTTACCTGGCGTTGTAGTCGGTCTACACCACGGGGAGCATACTTTCCCTCAACATACCAATGTTTCTACTAAGACGCTCCATCCTGAGACAACATCGTCAAAAGGGGAAAAGGTATGGTTACCCAAGGTCGTTGCACCGATACAGTTCAGTGAGCCCGCATGACAAAAAATGAAACCAGGATCTGAATAATCTGACATCATCGCGACAATAGCCAGCAAAATGGAGGAACAAATAGAGGATGTCCATCAAGGTCCTCCAGATCTTAAAGCGATCAAGGAATCGATAATTGAAGAAAAAGTTGAGAAACTCAGGATCGAGATTTCTGAGTTAGCTTGAGAACACATAGTTTCCTTCGATAGAGACAATGAAAACTTTGATTACAAGGATTACTTGGAAATGATTACTTGGAGGAGGATTTCATGGATGTACATGTGATCAAAACTAGAGCCACAGAGCTACCACATCTGTGCACGAGGCTCAACCTCACACCGAAGAGAACGCCGTAGATGACCTACATAGGGTTATCCTCCTTAGGGATGAGCAAGTTAGTCTTTAGTCGAGTGAAAAAAATAATAAAAGGAAGGACTGCAGCGAGGACCGCCATGGCCACCATTCAAGGGCAATCACAAGCACCATAATTGGCTTTTCTAGAGATTAATCAACCAGAAAGCATACACATTATAGATGAGAGAAGAGAGGCTACTTCAACAAACAAAGATGAGCAACTGAAGAAAGATTCTCCATCAAGTGTCATGCCGGAAAAAAAGTTCAAGCAAATGGTTGTGCGGGACGCCTTAGCCCAATCCAAGGGCAGTGCATCAATTTTGAAGGGTAGACCTTACCCGAAGGAGTTCGATGCCATGCCTTTCCCCAGGAGTTCGTTGCCGTGCCTTTCCCCAAGGGTTTTGTGGCCCAAAACTTCAAGATATTTGATGGGACCGAAAATTCCAGACAGCATATAGCACATTTCTGAGCCAGCTGTGGCAACACAAGAAATAATGAAGCTCTACTCTGCCAGCAATTCATCAGCAGCTTGTCAGGAATTGCTTTTGACTAGTACGCTGACTTGCCCAACGGGTCAGTTAAAATATTTTCTGAATTAGAACAGTTATTTGTGAAAAGATTTGTCGGGGCACAACACCATGTGTCTATTGGAGAGCTCATGATGGAAAAGTGAAAGCCTAGTGAAACCTTGGTAGATTATATTTTGAGGTGGAGAAACCTTAGCATGAAATGTGAACCTCAGCTACAAGAACATCATGCGATTGAAATTCTACTCAAGAGCATTCATGGGCTAGTAGCTTTCATGCTTAAAGGACTCACCATCAAATCCTTTGAGAAGCTACTCAGTAAAACTAGCAGTCTTCAAGAAGAAATAAAGCACATGGATCTACATGAAAAGGCTAAGGTGACCAAAGTATTCGAAAAAAATTAGGAGTAGTAGCGACCTAGTAGCGACCGTCGACAAAAGAAAGTAGTCGATAAAGATATATGCAGAAGAGCATCGCCAGTCTTTGTCACAGTATTCTCAAAAATAGAATAGTCAATCCAGCCAGCGGCCGCCTCAAGAGGGTTCATCTCGAATAGGGGATAAAAGAATATCCCTGTCAGAGCGACAAAAAATTGTGTATTCTTTCAAGGATGAAGCTATACTTAAAATATTCAGGATTCTGATGAAGAAGTCAGAATTCAAACTACCAGATCCAAAGAAGCCCGAAGAAGTGGATAAGAAGAACGAACTAAATTATTGTCCAGACCACCGGTTGCTTGGGCACACTATAGAAAAATGTTTTGTCTTTAAAGAATAGCTCGAGAGAAACCTCAAGGAAGATAACATAGCAACCCCGAAAGAATATTTAAAAGAACCTGAAAAATGTTCCATAAATATGATTTTGGCCGAGCCAATCTCCCCAATCAATCCGTATACTGGAACAGATGGATGGAGTACAACTTGGGATGAACTCAAGAGGGACCTTAATCAAATTCAGGATTCATCGAAACAAGCTTCAACAAATACCAAAGAAGGATGGAATAAGGTCTGGAGCAGGTCATCCAAGAAGATACTGAACAAGATCCAGTTTGCATCAAAACAAGCCTCTATTCAGAGTCCACAACATACCAAACCCGACATGAAGGTTTCGTCAGAAGACCTGTCATCCTCAAGGATAAAGAAAAAGAAGAAAAGCGTCACTACAAAGATTGATAGCACGAGGGGTAAGATAGGGGCTGCCTTTACTTGATTGGTTGTCTTGGATTCGGAGATGAAAATCCTCGAACCCCTGACTTTGTATGATTATCTTTTTGTCCCTCCAAGGTCTTATAAATATAATGATTGTGATTTCGGTACATTTTAACTATTTCTGGTGATAACGTAACTGATTATGATCGATCTAGCTTTGATCTCGATCCCCAAAATGATCCTCAAATTGTACTCGAGTCCGATGAACTCATTGTCAAGTCCAAAGAAAATATCAATAATACCGCTTACGACAACAGCAATAACGAGGAGCCAATTCTTGAGCATCACGGTACACCGCTTTCCATCACCTTAAATGTTTCTGACAAAGAGGAGAAGACACCGAAAGATTCACCAATGATATCTCAAGAAGAACAAATCACACAAGTTAACTTAAGGAGCAGAAAATTGTTACCACCAGGAACAGCTCCAACAGACAAAGAAAAGCAGATAATGACTCGAGAAGAGATACCCCCACCTCCATCAGTGAAAGAACCACATGATCAAGATAAAATTGGAGGATCATATAAAGTAGACTACAACATGCTAGCTCATCTTAGGAAGTTACTGGCCCGACTAAGCATCTATGACGCTCTGATCCTGTCAAAGGAGATGAGAGAGTCTCTGGTTACAGCTTTGCTTGACCCAAAAAGTTTCTTAGCTCAGTTGGCCAGCACATTCTCAGATGAAGTTTGCTCGTTGAAAGAACAATTAGGGGTAACCTTCATACCCTTCATAGATGAAGACTTGTTGTTCGGTACTGCCGACCACAATTGTCCACTGTACATCTCCGTCAACATTGGCAGATTTGTGTTGTCCAGAGTTTTAGTGGATCCTGGAGCATCTCTTAATTTGATGAGCTTACGGACATTGGCCTATTTAGATATTGAATCTCAAGAGCTTACGACTGATAAAATGATGTTAAGAGGATTCAACCAAAAGGGAGAAAGAGCCCTCAGATCAATTACATTACTTATGAAGGTTGGAGAACTCGTAACAACCACAAAATTGCATATCATCGATACCGAGACCTCTTTCAATGCTTTATTGGGTCGACGGTGGATTCATGAGCACAGTATGATTCCATCATCTCTACACCAGTGCACCAAATACCGCAAAGATGGTCAAGAAAATTGCATCAAGGGAGACCTACAATAATTTTTAGTTCATGTAGTTGGTATCCATGAAGATGTTGCCTACTACGCGTCTCTAAAGAGGACTGTCTTCTCTTGTGAAGTTATCACAAACAAAGATGAATATTCAGAAGAATCACAAAGAGGAGGCCATTCAAATCCACTTCAGCGATCTTCCACCACTCCCTTACAACGAGTTGGTGAAAGTTCTTTTAGTTCGCTCACCCGAGATCGAGGCCGGGGATGTGGACGAGGAAGGATCAATTTAATTATTGAACGGACTAGGCCAACTATCAACATTGGTGATGAAGACAGTTCTGAAGACAAAATAATGATGACAGGATGGAAGATACCTCAGTACGAGATATCTCTATAAGATATAGAAAAGAATATAAATGAAATAATGTATGATCAGATAAATCACTATGTGAATGCTATGACCCTTACTCCGATTCCCCCTCAAAAGGTTGAGAGTTTAGAGGTCAAGGAAGTCCGTAGTGTTGGTACAAAGCCGATCAAATTTTATCGTGCTTCTACCTCTACTGAGCTTGAAAAACATGTATATTTGGATGTTGATTCTAATGAATTAATGGAATTGCCTTTTGGTTACTTCTCACATTGTGTTCAAATGCCAAAAAGATAAAACTTAACTTTTTAAAAAATTATGGAATGCTAAAAGTCGAACTCCAAACTCGAAAGAGGGTCTCGGATTTAGTACGATCGGACTAGTCGATGATTTTGAATTTTGCATGGTTGTTACTGGTGAGTCAGAAGAAGATTGCCTTGATATAGAGGATGACTCTACTGATCAACTAATAGAAGATACTCCCCCAGAATTTGATGAGGAAATTAAATCTATCTTTGTTGAATTGAAAGAGATTAACCTCGGGACTGAAGAACAACCCTGACCTACATTTATAAGTTCTCTACTCAATGACAGAGAATCTTCAGAATTGATCAAACTATTAACAGAATTCAAAGATTGCTTCCCATGGAGCTACGATGAAAGGTCAGGACTGTCCGCAGAAGTTACAGTCCATAAACTCGGGGTGGACAAGAATATAACCCCAGTAAAACAAGCTACCAAGAGAATGTGCCTCGAAATAGAACAACAAGTCATCGCCGAGGTGAAGAAATTAATAGACGCGAATTTTGTAAAAGAAGAACAACACCCCACGTGGTTAGCTAACATTGTACCTGTTAAGAAGAAAAATAGACATATTCGTGTTTGTGTCAACTTCAGAGATTTGAATAAAGCATGTCCAAAAGACGAGTTTCCACTACCTATACCAGAGATGATGGTGGATATTGCTTCAACACATGAAATTTTCTCTTTCATGGACGGATCGTCGAGATACAACCAAATCAAGATGGCTCCTAAGAATGCAACACTTACAACCTTCAGAACACCGATTGAAATTTTCTACTACACAGTGATGTCGTTCGGCCTAAAGAACGCTGAAGCAACATATTAGCGTGCAATAACGAAGATTTTTGACAAACTCATTCACAACTAAGTAGAATGTTACTTGGATGATTTGGTTATCAAAAGTAAACAAAAAATAGACCATTTATACGATTTGAGGATTGTGTTTGAACGGTTACGACAATATAACCTTAAAATGAATCCCTTAAAGTGCGTCTTTGGTGTTACCTCCGAGAAATTTTTAGGATTCGTTGTCTGTCATCGAGGACTCGAGATCGACCCGGATAAGATTAATGCTATCTTGGAAATGCCTCCCCCTAAAACCTTGAAACAACTACGTTCCTTCCAAGAGAATTTGACATATCTGAGACGCTTTATTTCTAATCTCTCAGGTAGGTGTTAGCCTTTGTCGGCATTAATTAAAAAGGAAGCCAAATTTATTTGGGAAGAGAAATGCCAGCGGGCCTTTGAGGACGTTAAACAATATTTAATGACACCTCCTGTCTTGGCAGTCCCTATC
>NW_018251112.1:9686-10391 GCF_001263595.1 Phalaenopsis equestris | reverse complement strand
TCCATCTATTGAGAAGCATTGTCTGACGTTAATTTTCACCGCCCAAAAGCTTAGACACTACATGCTTTCTCATAAGATTACCCTAATCTCAAAAGTTAATCCATTGCAATATCTGATGACTCGACCAACACTCTATGGACGTTTAGCAAGATGGTCAATGATCTTATTACAATTTGATTTAACTTTTGTTCCCCTCCATGCTATCAAGGTACAGATACTAGCAGGCTCTCTCGCTGCACACCCATTGCCAGCTGGGTCCTCTCTCAACGACGAGTTTCCAGACGAGAAAATACTACAAATGGAATTTTCCAGTGCACAACGCTGGAAAATGTACTTCGACGGTGCTTCGTCAGCCAGAAAAGTCAAAGGATCAGACACAGTTATACCAAGCAAAGCAGGGATCAGTTCGATCTTTATCACACCAGATAAATGTATGTTGAGGTTCTCATACCACCTGACAGAGCCGTGCACCAACAATGAAGCAGAATATGAAGCTTTAATCATCGGGTTGGAAATGGCAATCTCAATGGATATAACAAACATTGTCATTTATGGCGACTCCTAACTCATCATCCAGCAGGTCACCGGACAATACAGAATTTTGAAACCAAGATTAGCATAATACCATCAGTACACGATGAAGCTCCTGGAGCAGATTCCTGATGCAACTTTCTACCGGATTCCTAGGGGAGATAATGCCCATGC
>NW_018251112.1:6881-9091 GCF_001263595.1 Phalaenopsis equestris | reverse complement strand
ACCAAACGGCACGTCCTTCAATTTTCCAAAAGCCAGATTGTCTACCGTTTCGGAGTACCGCAAAGAAGAATTTCCGATAATGGGACACTTTCAAAAGTACAAAGATCAATAATTTTGTTAAGAGACATGAGATAGATTGGAGATACTCTACGATTTACTATCTCAGAGCAAATGGCCTGGCTGAGGCTTTCAACAAAACACTGGTATAAATTTTGAAGAAAACACGGGATGGAAACAAAAGGGATTGGCACAACAAACTATTAGAAGCCTTGTGGGCCTACCGGATGACTTTCAGGACTCCAACTCAGTGTACACCTTATATGCTCGTGTATGGGTCCGAGGCCGTGCTACCACTAAAAATCCAGACACCATCTCTCAGAGTCGTCGTTGCCAACCAACTCACAATGGAAGAAAGCGCAAAACTCAAACTTGAAGAACTGGAGAGTCTCGATAGAAAACGACTAGAAGCACAACAACATTTGGAGTTTTACCAGGTGAACATGGTACAAGCCCATGATAAATTGGTCAGCCCAAGGACATTTAAAGTTGGTGACCTTGTACTTGTGCTCAAAAGGCCTATTCTTGCATGCCGCAAAATAGGTGGAAAATTTGAGCCAACTTGGGAGGGACCATTTGTCATTGAAAAGGTCTATACAGGAGGAGCCTACCGATTAGTGGACTCCTAGGGCGAAAGACCCATGTTATCAATAAACGGATGATATCTGAAAACTTATTACGCAACCTGACGCCGCTTGCCTCTGCTTACTTTAAAACTTTGGAAACTTTGATTGTTTTGGGGTTATCTATGTGGCCAAATGTCTATGTCTATGTCCGGGTCCAAATTTTGTAATTAACCTCAATATAATGAAAACTTTGAGAAAGAAATTTTAAACTTCAATTTTTCTTCTTTCCACTTTTGAATATAATGCTCCACTAAATTAAACAAAACTCATACATAAAATAAAAAATTCATTTCACCAAAATAAACTAAAATTTACTTTAATAAATACTTTGTTTTATTCTTGTTCATGACAAGTTTTGGCCCACTGACATTTTTCCTGTCGTCTGCAGAAAAATATCAGAAAAAAGGCTGATCTTTGCTTTCAAGGATGGCTGGAGCCTCGCGCTAAATGAGAAGATGGCGCCGCAAGGCGGTACCATAGATTTCAACATGGATTTTAACCAGGTTAACATGGACTATGAAGGTCCTCTCATGGATGTAGTCAGCTGCAAAGAGAAAGAGGGATTGCCTTCACTACTGAGGGTAACTGCTAAAGATAATATCTCGCACAAAGGCAAGAACATGGTAACAAAGAAAGATCCGATGGAAGGGCCCAGCCATCCGTTTCTTCCCTTCGCAGGACGAAACGAAGAACCCCCAGCCGCAAGAAGCAGAGAGCTTTTCTACGATAAGAATGTAAACATCAAAGAGAGACAAACAACTTGCTCACCCCTATTCTTGAGGGGCACATTTATGATCCAGACCTGAAAGAAACTTCTGCTAGCCTACCCACCACGGATGAAGAACCAGGGTTTGTGACACAGTCAGACATACTTTCAGTTTCAGATGTTTTGTGCAAGGGTTGTCCGACGTACAACGTTGAAATACCGGTCAGGACATCAGCCACAGGCGCATTTGTAGAGTGCCCAGATTGCAATGTTCTACATTTACAGTGTTTCAGTACATTAGAAGAGTACACCTCAAGAACCAATGGATCTCAGAATTCAGACTTTATGATGAATGAACCATATGTCCCATTGGGGACGAATATGTACCGTGGAGCCCAGAATCGTACATCCCGCTAGAGGCCGAGTCTCATGCTCCAGATTAACTAGCGCTAGTTTAGGTTCCCGCCAATGCTCAAAGGAAGGAATGCCCGCGACAATTTGACAACTGCCAACCCCTGGTATGATAGAATACTACAAGATTAGTAAAGTAAATAAAAGAGAATTTGAGTTTTATGAAGAAGTTCAGGGAAAGTTCATCAATATACTGGAAGGCCTGAAGCTGTACACCAGGGTTTTCTCCCAAAATGATGAAAGAAGCATTCTGGACTGTATCTTTGATTTAAGAGATAGAGGTCGAGCGGGCCTTCTCATGGAAAGGACATATTCCGAGCCAATGAAATGGATGAGAGGAAAGGGAAGAATCACCATCAAGTGCGGATGTTGCTACAATTTTACAAATAACAAACAGAGGAATCCGCCTG
>NW_018251112.1:2415-6855 GCF_001263595.1 Phalaenopsis equestris | reverse complement strand
TGCCAATGATAAAGTGGATGATCAAAAGAATGGTCAAATGGAATATTCTACCTGCTACCTGCATTCCCAATAGTTGCATTATCAATATCTATGAAGAGGGTGATTGCATTCCCCCACACATTGATCATCATGATTTAGTGAGGCCCTTCTGCACACTCTCATTTCTGAGCTAAAGTAATATTTTATTTGGGAAAGAAATCAATATAGTCGGCATTGGTGAATTCAGAGGTGCTGTAGAGATTCCTCTACCAGTTGGTTCAGTACTCATTCTTAAAGGCAACGGTGCAGACGTTGCCAAACATTGCATTCCAGTGGTACGACACTGTAGGGTGTCTGTGACTTTTCGTAGGATGAATGAAAGGAAAATGCCATAAGGATTCCAGCCAGACCCGGAACTGGAAGAGCAACTGTCGTACAAGAGGGTCTGTTTGACCGGGACCCCCTCATACGGGGTACAGACGGTCAGAGGGTTCACTTTTTCCTTTTAGCGACATGATATGTATTTGATATATTCAGCCTACAATGAATTCATAGCATGAGATGTTCTGAATGTATTTTAACAAGGACTATATTGTACCTTTTAAGGCGTTAACCTATGTTCGATCTGTGACATGTTTTTATTGAAGCAGATTAATGGAAATTTTTCTCAGGAATGTGCTTTTTTGTCAATTACCTTTTTGTGCGATGGATGAAAGCCACGAACCACACGTTGGTTCAGAATTTCAATGAACAAAGAACGAAACAACAAACCTTTAACAATAAATAAAATTTAAATAAAAATAATCACCGATAAATAAACAAAAAAAAAATTTCTTTTAAAAATTGACCAATTAAAATTAAAACTTTAACGACATAATTTGAAAAATTAAATGTGATAAAATTTGTCGATTGGATTCTCTCATTTTCAATGTTTCTTACTCTTTGTGCTCGCAGCACAATCATCTTTATCTGCATTAACTCTCTTCACATCCCCGCGAAATTTTGTATTCTGCACAAAACCTCACAAAGCTCTACAAATATTTTTCAACAAAATCAATCTTTCCACATGACACACTTCTGCAAATTCAACACCACAAGCTCTTTGTAAATTTCAATTCTCATTTTGAGTCAATACCTAAATTTTGATTTTCATCTTTCGAGGTCGATACCTAAATTTTGACTCTCCCCTTGAGATTGAAACCTAAATTTTAAATCTCATCTTCGAATCAGTACCTAAATTCTGATTCTTATCTTTTGAGGTCAATACCTAAATTTTGACTCTCTATCTGAAATTGATACCTAAATTTCAATTCTCATTTTTGATTCAGTGCTTAAATTCCGATTCTCATCTTTCGAGGTCGATACCTAAATTTAGACTCTCTCTCTGAAATTGATACCTAATTTCAATTCTTATTTTTGAGTCAGTACCCAAATTCTGATTCTCATCTTTCGAGGTCGATACCTAAATTTTGACTCTCTCTCTGAAATTGATACCTAAATTTCAATTCTCATTTTCCAATTCTTATTTTTGAGTCAGTACCCAAATTCTGATTCTCATCTTTCGAGGTCGATACCTAACTTCGACTCTCTCTCTGAAATTGATACATAAATTTCAATTCTCCTTTTTAAGTCAGTACCTAAATTTTGATTCTCACCTTTCGAGGTCGATACCTAAATTTTGACTCTCTCTCTGACATTGATACCAAAATTTCAAATCTCATTTTTGAGTCAGTACCTAAATTCTAATTCTCATTTTTTGAGGTCGATACCTAAATCTTGACTCTCTTCTCAGAATTAATACCTAAATTTCAATTCTTACATCTTCGAATCAGTATCTAAAATTTGTACCTAAATTCTGATTCCTAATTCTGATTCCTATCTTTCGAGGTCGATGCCTAAAATTCGACTCTCTTCTCGAGATTGATACCTAAATTTCAATTCTCACATTTTCGAGTCAGTACCTAAATTGTGATTCTCATCTTTCGAGGTAAATACCTAAATTTCGACTATCTTCTCGGAATTGATACATAAATTTCAATTCTCACATTTTTGAGTCAGTACATAAATTCTGATTCTCATCTTTCGAGGTCGATACCAAAATTCTGACTCTCAACATTTGGATTTATATGGCTCTCTAATCTCTTCTCATGCTCACATGTGATGGATATGGTTCCTAAATTCTGATTCTCACCTTTCGAGATCAATACCTAAATTTTGTCTCTCTCCTAAATTTTGACTCTACGATACTTAAATTTTGACTCTATTCCTGAGATTGATACCTAAATTTCAAATCTCATTTATAGATTAGTACCTAAATTTTGATTCTCATCTTTTGAGGTCGGTACCTAAAATCCAACTCTTCTTTATTTTTTGGAATTGATACTTAAGTTTCAATTTCCACCTCGGGGTCAGCACTTGCGTACTGATCCCCATCTTCTAGAAATTTCTGAAATTTCATAACTCAAAAACTACTCTCCAATCCCCAGTGAGAGTCTGTACTTCTTGACTTGATGAAATATGCATCCACTAATTTCCCCAGCAGAAATAAATCACACACACAATGCTACACTTACTTCCAGGTCTGTTGACTTAGGAATTTATATTAGTTTTGTTGATCTCGTCGGTCAACGCCAATACGTGCAGTGTGCTTGCCCAGCACACCATACCTACTGGGGGTCCATTTGTTGACCTCACTTTTGGTTGAGGTTTAGTTTTTCCTCTTTAGTAGCCTAAGTTCTAGCCATAGGACTTTCTTATTTACTATTCTTAGAAAACTAGACAAGGAAACCTCACCATCAGAAACTCTACACTCCTCTTTACTCAACTTGAAGTTCCACATATTGGTCCTAACCTCTAGCACCTAGTAGGTGGGATCATTATGGGGGAACTCAAGATGAGTCACCCTTAGGACTGTTGGACCTTAGGGTTGACCCTAGGTGTTTTTCTAGGGCTAAAGCACTCACTTGCAATCGTTTACACTCACAACCACTCACTACCCTAAACCCAGAATTACTAGGTTCTGGTCCCTTGATACTTTTGGGAGACTCATGTAGGTGGTCCCATAAACCCACTAGCCCTAGGCTAGGGTTTAGCTAAGAACACTACATAGAGGACCCAAAATGGGGTTTCCATTGGTCCATGGCTTATTGATGGTGGTTGGCACTTCAACTATACCAAGATACCCAACCTATCATTTTGCCCCTAAATTCCCCCAAATTACCTAGATACCCTTGGGGCCCCAAATTCTGCCAAAATTCCCAAATTTACCCAAAATACCCAAGTTGGTTCAAAAATCATTTCAAACACACCCAAACTACCTAAAATAACCAAAATTGGCCAAAATACCAAAATGCCCCCTCCTTAGCCCAAGATTCCAAAAATTCCAAAAAATCCCAAAAATTTCCAAAACCTCCCAAATATTCTCAATTTCATTTTTCTTAACTACGAGATGACCCAATTTGGCCAATTTGACCATCTTTGATCACCAAATTGCCCTTTAAAGGCCCAAATTTCCTTAGATTCAACTCAAATGTCCAACAATTGGATCTCAATTGACCAAAATTTCAATTCTAAACTCAAATTCACTTTTGATATGGCCAAACTAGACCAAATACAAGCTTAATTGACCCATGATTTCATCCCAATTTTTGGCATAGGTCAAACCCCCTATTTTGGTCACATGACCTAATCTCACCAAATTTAACCCATAGCCTAGTCAATTGGCCCCAATTAATGTTAAAAAATCTTTATAACATTCCTACACATCAAAATCAACCATCAATTGGCCTTGATGAACCATCAAATTCATTTGATTTTGGTCTAAATCTAAACTTCCCAAATTTAGCCCCAAATTGGCTAAGTCCCCAAATTTCACCCAATTGATTGTCTTAACCTCCAAATTTGCATCCATTCATGTTGAAAACTCTTCATGGGGTCCCTATTGACCATTTACAATAATCAATTTGGAATTAGCCCAAGGCTAAGCCAAGCTAGACCAAAGCCTAGCCCAACATAACCAAATTGATTAAAATTCAAAACTCCCTCAAATTGACCCTTCAATTGAACTCAAAACCACTTCCATCCTTCACCAAAGTTGTTCATTATGATCATTTACACCAAATGCAATATTTACTTGGGCCAATTGACATGGCTATCTAAGACCAAACCCAAGACTTGGTCATTTGCACCCACTTGGACCCATGCACTAAATGTGACCCAACCACCCTAAAGCAACAGAATTAACTCCACCTCAGCCATTAGTTGACCGCTAAGATTGAGCAAAAACCCATCTAACCACCTAAACTAAGCCATGGATCAAGGGTCCCCAAAATTAAGGGATCTAATTCCCCAAAATGCACATGCTTAAGATATCCTTGCCAAATCAAAACACATTTGCATTAAATTGTTGTGATGGATTCCTCTGGATGACCTGAGCACCTAGCCACCTCCCCCTGGCTGGCC
>NW_018251112.1:0-1927 GCF_001263595.1 Phalaenopsis equestris | reverse complement strand
AGGCTTAATCCCTAGCCTCCTTGGACCCTAACGAACGTGCCAAGACCCTCTGATTGAAGCTTCACTTCTCAGAGCAAAGGTATAAAACTTCTCTCCTTCCCAAGCCTATTTTGAATCTACAATTGGTTAGGCTTAATTTAATTGTATGATTACCGTATGGATGTGTTCGTCTCACTTAGAAGAGTCCATAGGATCAAACCTGAAGTGATTTGATTGAGTCTATGCTGAGATCTTAGGGTTTTAGTGTGGACGGTCACGGGATCATTCTAATCGGGGACAATGATGGGGAGCCGTTTGATCAAGCGTGTATCGAATGAAAGGCCAAGATGAAGCCTGACAGTGCTTCTTTACACGAACAGCGAGATGCGTGGCTACTAGCGTGGACAGCAGCTTCAAGAGAGCGCGCCGCATAGAGTTTCAGAGCTGCCGTTGGCTGACGAGGCGTCGTGTGGATAAGTACAAAAATAAGACTTTTTCTATTTATTTAAACTCCCTTAACTTTAAAAATACATAACTTTGTGTGGAAAAATCACAAATATAAAATAAAAATACCCTCTTACTCAGTGAACAGAGGAGAATAATGTGGAATAATTTTAAGCCCATGTGATGCATATTTTATTTTTAATTAATTAAATACTAATTTGAATCTTTTGATTCTCCATGCATATAGACTTATCATCATAGCTTGAATTTTTGGCATGTTGCAGCCTCTGTCAAGAAGAACATTCTCTAATTTTTCCAAAGTCATAGGAGGTCCCTAGACAGAGGATCACATTTTTTTAAGTTTATGTGCATTATTTGCCTAAGATAGTCATGGAAATTAGCATGTTGCTTATAAAATTCCAAGAAAATTTTGGAAGGTCCACCATGACCAGAGAAGCTTTTGGAAATAATTTTATGGATCAAGTCATTTAAAATGTACTTAATTTTCATGAACACTAATTCACTAAGATAATTAATTTTGAAAGATATAAACATTTAAATGAATTGATTTTTGATCTCCACTATTATTTATGATCCATAGAACTCACCACAAAAATTTCAAAATATTTTGAGTACATTTGATAACCTAAATTGATTTTTAAAGATAAACATCATTTTTGGCATTTAAATGATTTTTAAAAATCAAAATATAACTCAAAAATTTATCAAAACTTATTTTTTGAGTTCTTTGTGATCAGGGACATTTTCTAAAAAAAAATGATATTTTGAAAATTTTATAAAAATAAAATGATATTTATAATAAAACTTCATTTTTAGCCTATTTTTTAAGTATTTAAATTAATTAAAAAATCATAAAAATCCCAAAAATAATAAGACTCATGGAAATGTTCTAAATTGCTTCCTAATCACTTAGGAACAATTAGAACATTTTTCCTGATTTTCTAAATAAAGAAACTAAATTTAAAAGTTTAAAATAAATTTTTAAAGGCTAAAAATGAGTTTTCACTAAAATAATTCCAATAAAACAAATAAAATTCAAAAAAATATAAAATCTTCTCATCTGAGTTCTCTAACCTCAGGGAGACCTCTCTAACCTCAGGAAGATTTTTCAAAAATATAAAACTTAATTTTCCTCATTTAAAATATTTTATATTCAATAAATACCCCAGAACAAAAAATAATTCTTACAATTCAAATAAAATTCAAAAAATTCATGAAATTTGGTCTAAAGACTTCTCTGGTCTAGGGTACCTTCAATAAAAATTTCAAGGGATTAGGAGTCACCTTGGCCAAGTTAGGAATTTTTCTTTGGAAAATCCTATTTTTTGCATGAAAATAATTATATAAATAAATTAAAATTTCGAAAATCACATTTTCACCTCTGATGTCTTAATTGACCCATGAATGAGGTAGGATAACAATTTCAAAGTTATTTGAATTGAATTTTTCAAATTATGAAGTGTTAGAGCCTTAGGGGCAAGTG
>NW_018251111.1:0-1062 GCF_001263595.1 Phalaenopsis equestris | reverse complement strand
AAAGAAGACATCAATGACACCGCTTACGACAGCATCGGGAGCGAGGAGCCAATTCTCGAGCATCATGGTACACAGCTTACCATCAACTTAGTTCTGACAAAGAGGAAGAGACACCGGAAGATTCAACAATGATATCTCAAGAAGAATAAATCACATAAGTTAACTTGAGGAGCGGAAGGTGTTACCAACAAGAATAGCTCCAACATATAAAGGAAAGCAAATAATGACTCTAGAGGAGACGATTCGAGAAGAGATACCCCCACCTCCACCAGTGGAAGAACCACATGATCAAGATAAAATGGTAGGATCATACAAAGTAGACTACAGTGTGCTAGCTCATCTTAGGAAGCTGGCGGCCTGATTACGATTTAGCATCTACGATGCTCTGATCATGTCAAAGGAGATGAGAGAGTCTCTGGTCACAACTTTGTTTGACCCAAAAATTTGCTTAGCTCAGTTGGTCAGCACATCCTCAGATGAAGTTTGTTCGTTGAAAGAACAGCCTCGGGTAACCTTCACAGATGAAGACTTAATGTTTGGTATCGCCAACCACAACCATCCACTTTACCATCTCCATCCTCTACATCTCCGTCAACATTGGCAAATTTGTGTTATCCAGGGTTTTAGTGGATCCTGAGGCATATCTTAACTTGATGAGCTTACAAACATTGGCCAATTTGGATATTGAAGCTCAAGAGCTTACGACCGATAAAATGATGTTAAGAGGATTCAATCAAAAGGGAGAAAGAGCCCTCAGATCAATTACATTACTTATGAAGGTTGGAGAGCTTGTGACAACAGGCCTCTTTTAACGCTCTATTAGGTCGACCATGGATTCATGAACACGATATGGTTCCATAATCTCTACACCAATGCATATACCACAAATATGGTCAAGAAAATTGTATCAAAGGAGACCTACAACCATTTTCAGTGCACGAAGTTGGTATCCATGAAGATACTGCCTACTACGCGCCTTCAAAGAAGACTGTCATCTTGCGCGATATTCTGACAAACAAAGATGAATATTCAGAAGAATCACAAAAAGGAGGTCATTCAACT
>NW_018251110.1:31555-31946 GCF_001263595.1 Phalaenopsis equestris | reverse complement strand
TCATAATTTTTTGAGTTATATTTTTATTTTTAAAAGTCATTTAAATGTTAAGGGTGGTATCCATCTTTAAAAATTAATTTAAGTTATTGAATGAACTCAAAATATTTTGAAACTTTTATGATGAGTTATTTCAATCATAAATCACAATGAAGATAAAAAATCAAGTCATTTAAATATTTATATTTTTTAAAATTAATTATCTTAGTGATTTAGTATTTGAAAAATTAGGACGTTTTAAATGACTTGGCCCATGAAATTATTTTCAAAGGTTTCTCTAGTTATGGTAGACCTTCCAAAATATTCTTAAGATTTTATAATCAATATGCTAATTTCCATGATTATTTCAAGGAAATAATGTGAAATAACTTGAAAAATATGGATCTCTATATAG
>NW_018251110.1:30424-31431 GCF_001263595.1 Phalaenopsis equestris | reverse complement strand
ATTCAAAACAGTGTTTAATTAATTAAAAATAAAATATGCACCAAATGGACTTGAAAATTATTCCACATTATTGTCCTCTGTTCACTGAATAAGAGGGTATTTTTATTTTATTTTTGTTATTTTTCTACAAAAATTTATGTATTTTCTAAGTTAAGGGGTATTTAAATGAATTGGAAAAAGCCCTATTTATCTGTTTAAACAACGCGTGCTGACTAGATCCTAGGCAGCACCGAAGGCATGCATGGCGCGCTCTGGTTAGATGCCGCCGTCCACGTAGCTGCTGACTCGGCCCGTTCTTTATGTCCTGAAGCGTTGTCCGGCTCGATCTTCCCCGTCCATTTGATACACGCCCCGTCATGGTTCCCGATGGAATGATCCCATGCCCGTCCACACTAAAACCTCAAGATCTCAGTCTAAACTCAACCAAATCACTTTGGGTTTGATCATATGGACTCATTTAAGTGAGATGAACATATTCATACGGTTAAGATGCCATGAAATCAAGCTTAAGTAAATGAAGAATCAAAATAAGCTCGTGAGGAGGAGGAGTTTTATACCTTTGCTCTGAGAAGGGAGGCTTCAATCAGAGGTTCTCGGCACGTTTTTTGGGGTCCAAGGAGGCTAGGGATTAAGTCCCTGGTCTTGGTGTAACGCCTAGGGATGAATTCAATCACGGCCAGATTTGAGTGTTGGTCTGGAGCTATGGTAAAGGCTCTGTGGAAGGAGGATTTGATGGGGCTTTGGCTTCTTTCACTCTTGCGAAGGTGTGGGCACAACATTAAAGTTTGGTGGAGTGTGGAGGTGTATTGGGCTCTGTCCTGGTTTTCCAGCAGGGTTTTGAGCTCAAAACAGGGCTCCGACAATGGGAATGGGTGAGGAAAAATGGTTGGAATGCACTGAGGGGATCTTAGGGAAGCTCTGTGTAAAGTTTGGAAAGGCCTCTCTAAGGAAATTTCAGCACACCTCCCATGGTCGTGGGAGGTGAGTTTTTATAAAAATGGCCATGG
>NW_018251110.1:22205-28649 GCF_001263595.1 Phalaenopsis equestris | reverse complement strand
TCGATGAGGGTCAATAAGAGAAGCCTAAAGCTAGACCCTAGGCTCTAAGGAGAGACATGAAAACCTCAACCAAAAATGAGGTCAACATGCATATATAAAGTCGCTGTCACAAGTTCAATTACACCCAAATCTAGGTCTAACCTAAAATCCTCAAATTGGCTCTTTATCCAAATTCAACCAAATTAAACTTCCAAATTGGCCTTCCAATTCAATTCAAAATTAGTTTAAATACTTTCAAAACTCTTCATGACATCTCACTACACTAAATTAAACATTTAATTGACCCAAAGTTTAGACCAAATTCACCCCTAATTCTAAAAGCCTAAGCCCTTAAGTCATTCAAAAAAGCCCAAGATTCAATTAAAACCCCACATGACAATTTTTCTCCTTGTCGGATTCAATTAAAACCCCACATGACAATTTTTCTCCTCGTCTCCTTGTCGTCCATTTAATCAAAATCATTCCCTAAGTTTTAAATCCATGATAAAATCATTCCAAATCAAGCCTCGTGACAAAGTCAACCAAAATACCCCATAAATTCAAAAAATCCCTTTTCATTCAAATTGGCCAAGCCAAGGACAAGTGACGAAGCCATCCTTAAACCATAGGATGGAAAAAGGAGCAGCCACTTTCAAGCTCCCTTAAAAAAAATTTTAACCTTGTTAATGACACATTATAACCCATGTTTAGCTAAATTCAAGGGATGGAGACCCCTCTAAACCATTTCAGCTGGCTCGCCTGACTTTGGTTAGCAATGGGGAGTCACCCAACTCCATTCTAATGAGGCTAGACCCATAGTTGGCCCATACTAGCCCAAAGCCCTTTCCCCCTTCAATTAATCACCCTTACCCATGTATAAACCCAATTGGCTACACATTAGCCCACCACTGATCATCCTCAATGGGATCGTAACCTGAGCCTAGTCGGCCAGCCACCTTGGCTGCCGAAAAACCCAAACCCGAAAGCTCTACCATGAGTTAAACCCAAAAATTAAACCCATCCAAGTGGCTTCAATCCAATTTTCCCTTGGAGCCTTTCTGCCCTCCACCTAGGCAGCATCCCAGCCACCTCAGCTTGGCCTGAGATCCACCATGGTCCCTCCTATTTAAATGCCCCCTTCACGGCCAAGGGAGGAGTTATTGAAATTCCTTGAGGAGACCCTCAAAATATGTTCCCAGAGCTTCTTCAAGACCTCTTGAGTTCAAAAAAACCATCTACTAGCCCTCAAACCCACTGTTTGAGCTCAATTTTAGAGCTTAAAAATTAGTCCAAACCATAACATAATCCCCCACATCTCTATAGTGCACCAAAGTTAAATTAATTACACCCACACCATCCCCTGAGTGAAAGAAGAAGATCCCCCATAAAAGGCCCATCACCAAACCACCCCAGCATAGACTTTGATCAACACCCAAAGTCGGCCTTGGTTAAAATCATACCTAGGAAATTCACCACGGCTCAAAGCTTCATCTAGGAGCTCTTTGGCGTCAACTCAAACTTAACTCAAACTTTTGGAAGCACCCAATCAAGGCCACACCTCTTGGGCAAAGGTATTGAGCTCTCCCTTTAAATCAAGCCTATTTTAATTCTCCATGCTTATAGACTTGATTTAAGACTTCATTAATCGTATGGATGTCTTCTCATAGTCTAGATGTGTCTATACAACCAAAACACAGTTGATTTGGTTGAGTATCGAGAGAGATATTAAGGTTTGAAGTTTAATGGCTCTCAGGCTAGGGAGATCAGGGACAATGAACGGATGTCATCTATTTCCGCATGTATCAAATGGACGCTCCGGATTGAGCCAAACGAAGAGAAGGTGCGCAAATTGCGAGATGCGTGACATTGAGGTGGCTGACGACGTCAAGTGACGGAGCGTCTTTTGTCTTTTCAGAGCCATCGCAAGATGAGTTAGATAAATAGATAAATAGGTCTTTTTTTCTTTTAGAGCCATCGCAAGATGAGTTAGATAAATAGATAAAGAGGTCAAAATGATAAAGAGGTCTTTTTTTATTTATTTAAATGACCAAAACTTCAAAAATCCATTTCTTGGTCTAAAAAATCACAAAAATAAAAATAAAAATACCCTCATGCTCAAAACAAATGAGAACAATATGGACATGGTTTCATGTCTGTTTCATGCATGTATGATTTTTAATTAATTAAATAGTGTATTTCTTATTTGGATTCTCCATTTGCATGGGCATTTCTCCATGACTTGATTTTTGGGGCTTTTGTTCTCTCTGGCATGAGGGATCCTTTTTAATTTTTTCAAGCTCTAGGGAGGTCTCTAAACAGAGATCTCTATTTTTTAAGCATATCATGTCTGTTTAAGTAAAATAATTATAGGAATTAAAATATTCATCAAAAAAATGCAAAACTTATTATGGTAGGTTCATTGTGGTCAAAGGACCCTAGGAAAATACAAACTTGTTTTAACTCATTAAAAATAACCTTAATTGTTATTAAACCCTAAAATTGAAATGTAATTAAATTGGATAAAATATTAAAGTAAATGGAATAAAAGCTATTCTCCACTGTAACTCAATATTAGAGGAGCTCCCCATAAAAATTTCAAGTCAATTGGAATTAATTTGACCACTAAAATGAATTAATTAAATGAAATTACATTTTTTGCACTAAAATAATTATAATAATTAAAATACAACTCAAAAAATCACAAAATTTGTTTTGGGAGCTTCTTATGCCCGGAGAAACCTAAGAAAAATAAAAGTGCAAGAAAAATAAAAGTGGAATTAAAATAAATATTTCATTTTTAAACCATTTTTAAATATTTAAATAAATAAAAAATAATTAAAAATAAAAAAATTGCATAATTCTAAAAATACACTAAAATGTCACATTTGGCTTCCTGATCACTTGGGACCAATCAAAATAATTTTCTAAGTCAATTTTTCTCATTTTTAAAGGCTTAGAAAAATTTTATTCTTATAAAAATTTTATTTAAAATAATTCCAATAATTAAAATATAAACCATAAAAATATGAAGTTTAATTCTCTAGGTTTCCTGAACTCAGAGAGATTTACAAAAAAAATAAATTTAATTTTCCACTTATATAATATTTTATATTTAATTAATACTCAAAAAAATTAAATAATTATAATAACTAAATTAAACCTCTAAAAATCATGGAAATTGGCCCAAATTGTCCTCTCACTTAGCGAACTTCCAGAAATTTTGTGAAGGACAAAGGGTTTGTTTTGGTTGAGTTAATGAATTTTCATTAGAAATCTCTATTTTTGCATTTATATAATTATAAAATTAAATAAATTTATAAAAATCACACTTTCTCCTCTTATGTTTTAGTTATCTCATGAGTGGGGTAGAGTAAAAATTTAAAAGTCATTTTGGTTTAATTTAATGAATTATGGGGTGTTAAGGCGTTAAGGACAAAATGGTAATTTTGGAATTTAAGTTTCAATTAATATTTTGGCTTAACCAAAGGGTAAATGGATAATAAATGATCTTTATTGACATATCTTAATGATTGAAACATGAAATGGATAAATGGTAGCAACCAATCTCACTTTGGTCTCATTAAGGATAAATTTATAATTTATAAAATTGATGAAATTTGGAAGAGCAATTAAATAAAAAGATATTGAGGTTGGGGTTTGACTTTGGAAGATCATAACCCACTGATTCAAAACCCCAATTGATGGTTTTAAAAAGTTCTATGATTCTTGGTAAGGATTGGAAATATAAATATTTAAATTTTCCTAAAAAATATCATTCTAGTCATTAAGTTTTACGGGCATAGTAGTGAACTAGACTTAATCAAAATATTATCTAATAAGGTTTAGAAAATGACATATAATTAATTTGAAACTTTTTTAAAACACTAAAAGCCCATCTTTGAAAATCAAATCGGTTAAGTCCTATAATTGAGCCCAAATTGCCCCTCAGGGCTATTACCCATATAATCATAGTGAAACATCAAGTGATAGTTACCCCACTTAAAGGGATAATCAAAACATCAAATTTCACTGAGCATAAGGGTATGAATTGGGTGAACAATATAGTAAACATAATAAGACCGAAATGAACTTGAGACAATTTGAGGGACTCTCAAATGTCCAGAGTATTACCAAAGACCTTTTCATGATCCTTTGGGAATCTCAGAGGACACTTGGACATATTATAATTTGCTTGATCGGATCATACCCATAGATGAATAAATTGGGTCTGTCAAAGTATGATATAGGATTTGGAAGACACACCTTAAACCTGTACTCTCGGCTTTCAGTACCAGCATGTTTTAATTCCCGCAAAATTATATATATGCTTTGCAAGTACTGACCTTTCAGATGGAGGAACAAGAAGAATCGTTAAGTACGGTTTTAAGTTATTGCATTGCAATTTACTTTTATTTACTTTTTTGTGCCTCTCATTTTATACTTGTAAATTTGCATGTTAAACAACAAGGTCACCTTGCATGTCAAAACTGAAACTTTTAGGATAGCCACAAAACAGAAACCAAAACTAAAATTAAGAAATCAAAACAAGATAAAATTCACTACCACAACATTCAAAATATAAAATAACTCAAAATTTAATCACAAACAAAACAACAAAACCAAAATTGCAACTAAAATAAAACGTCTCTATCGGATGATCGGAAATCCCTCATAAGAGGTAACTTATGGTTGCTAACAATATTTCCCACTGTCTAAATGAAAGTATGGCCCTCATTGAGTTGAGTTTAGTAAGTTCATTTGGACTAAGTGAATCTGAAGAAAATAGTGGTGTCGAAATAAGAGAACCGTGGGATCCTAACCGGTGTCACTCTAATCAACTCTAACTTCCCCTATGATATTTAAATAATCATAACCTTAGGAAACATTTGATTCGACATCAGAACTTGACATAATAGAAAAATTTGTCGTGACAAGGGAGCTTGGAGATACCTTTGTGGATGGCCTTCTACAATAGCAAGAGGATCTACAACAACACATCTTTCCTTATAAATAAACAACAAGCCATTAGATTTTGAGGTTGTCCGCCTAATGCGACATAAATCCTCAATTTCTTTTAGGTCTTTGTATAGTCTTACTATATAATATAAGCCTTAGATTCTGAGTTTTTCATTCGTCAAGACCTAAATCCTTACATTTTTCAGGCTATTTGTGTGATCATTTCACACAAATGTAATCCCTAATTAATAAAATTGGCAGGATGACAGACATAATTTCTTCTTAAAACTAAAGTCGAACCATAAGAAAGTCTGAGAAGTCACTGATGTTCTCCTTAATATCTTTGACATCCCCTAGTTCTTCTACATTTGGATTCCAAAAATAATATGTTCTAAATTTTAGTCATTCCCCTTTCACACCTCTTTGTTCGATCTCTTCAAAAAGTTCTATCCTTTGAAATCTTTAGGACAATATCCCCTAATTTTTATGGATTGTTTTCTTAGGTGACTTTGTTTATCTAAGATGTAATTAACTATAAGGGCGTGTCTTTATAGGAAACTTTCAAGAAACCAGGTTAATATAAACCCTATTTAATTTTTTGTATTAAATAAGAGAACTTATGGGTCAACATAACAAAATACCTTCTTGAGATCGGTGTGAGACCCCCTTTGCTACCACTTGGGTTGGATGTGAATCCCTGAGATTTCCTTCCCAATGTAGATCATCAGCTCTTAAGTTAGATGTGAGTCCCTATGCTTTTCTTTCTGATGTGATACCTTCTTGAGATCAGTGTGAGACCCCCTTAAATGGAGTAAGGCTTTTGATTCTCATTCCAGGGGTTGATACCTAATCCCTGGTTACTACTAATAAGCACAGTACAACAATAATTCATATTATATTTCACTTATATTTCCTTACTTTGCCACAAAACCAAGAACTTGATTTTGAATAAAAATAAGAATTTAACTTTTAATTTATATATATTGGGATACTACGCAAGTATACGTATCGTTATCAAGTAATATAAGACTTTTTTATTAAGATCTGAATATCAAACTCACAGAGAGAATACACAATATACACTATTGAACAATAAAGTTTCTATTTTTAATAAACAGATAATTATTTAAACTAAAGATGATTTTTGCAGTAATGAAAATTTAAGAAAATTTAAATATTTTTGGAATTTAATAGAACAATAACAAATTAAAAAGATAACTAGAGTTTTTAAGAAGAAATTAAAAAGATAACTAGAGTTTTTAAGAAGAAAAGCACTAAATATGAAAATATTTTTCTTCTTATTATGAATCAATAATAAGTATAGTAATTTTGTTGTGGAAGCATGCAAATTATGTTATGACAAATAGGAGCAATAATATTATTTACCCTTACTAAAGATGCTATAACGAATATTGGCTAATTTAAATTTGAATTATTCTGAAGACCGGATAGGCAGGGAAGATACCCTCCACTTGGGGGCTAACATCTCGTATCCAAACCTAAAAAAAT